>NC_067433.1:1851457-1876457 GCF_009764475.1 Pristis pectinata
TGTAAGAGATCTCACAACTCTGATTTTGAAGGGAGGGAACTCTCCATTGATCCTGAGCCAATATTCACGACTGGACAAACATCACCAAAGACAGCTTCATCACATTGCTGACTGTGGGAGTTCACTCTGCACACTGGCTGACTGTACTGATGGGAGAGACAAAGCAACTGGGACATTGTCATGGGATAAGGGTCAACCTTCTGCTCCACATGGAGGACGATTATTTTCCACTCAATAAGTTGTGAACCTTTGGAATTTTCTACCACAGAGAGCCATAGATCTGGAGAGATCCATTGGTGCGGAGAGCCACGATGCTTGGTCAATGAGGATGTTCAAGCTTAATATTGATATATTTTTGGATTCCCATGGAATTGAGGGATATGCAGATTGGACAAAAACATGAGTGGTGTGGAGGATTAGCCATGGCCTCATGCTCTTGCTTTCAATGAATCTAATGTCTGTGTTTGTAGCATGGTCCCTGTTCCATTGTGTATCTGTGACGGAGGGTAGGAGGTCACGTAGAGAGAGTGGCTGAGATACTGTTGTCCTGTGGCTGTTGACCCATGTTGAGACTGTGCAGGGTTTAGGTGAGTGCGTTATAGAGGGAGAGGAGAGATTTGAATTGGGATGCCAGTATGCAATTCCACCCCAATTGTAAAGCAATATTCATCCTGTACTTTTTATTGTGGACTGCTCTGGCAAAATCTAGAGACATAAGATGCAGTGGAGATGCTGGAAATCTGGAGCAACAGACACAAAATGCTGGAGGAACTCAGCAGGTCAGGCAGCTTCTATGGAGGGAAATGAACAGTTGATGTTTCGGGCTACGACCCTTCAGCAGGTCTCGACTCGGAATATTGACTGTTTATTTCCCTCCATAGGTGCTGCCTGACCTGCTGAGTTCCTCCAGCAGTTTGTGTGTGTTGCTCTGGCAAAATCTGATCAGTTTGGCAGGTTGGGAGATGGAGTTAGTTGCAAGGCAGAAGAGTTGGGAGGGGAAAATGTGAAACTGCCATTGGTGGCAGGAGACTGACGCAGGGTTTGGACCCGAAACATCAACAATTCCGTTCCTCCCACAGGTGAGTCCTCCAGCAGATTGTTTGTTGCTCTGTAAGGACTCATGAATTTGCAATGGATGTACATCTTGTAGACTTTGGAGGTTTAAAGATTCCTTTATATGAAGCTGATAAGTTTTATGATGGGACATTTTCCTCTGACTGCCCCAATGCCCACAGACCACAGTTAACCCCTTACCTTGTTCCTGGGTTTGGAATTGACAAGAGTGAGAGGTAAAGGAATCCTTAGGACCACCAGACGTTTGGCCTCATTAGGTACTCTTCGCTAGCTGTTTAAAAAGAAACTTCTCTCAAAATTAGTAGAAGTTAATCTATGTTCTGTCTGACATGACTGACTAGCCAATGAGGTGAACAAGAGGGAAACAAAGAGCGCCTATGTTTCTAAAGTTGGTACATGGTGCTAAATTATATTTCTAGCCGCACCCTAAGTTATATTAGGAGCCCTTACAACATCGAGCTTTAATCAGTCCTTCTGTAGACTCCTACATTACAGGAGAAGGCCATTGTTCATTGAGCAAGTGTCTATTAAGTCCTACTCCCCTGCTTTTCACCCTTCCCACAACACATTCTTTTTTTCTGTGGTTTATCCAATTCCCTTTTGAATCTGTTTTCTCACCTCCCCCTCAATGAACTCATTGCAGGTCACAAGTTTCTTCATGTCCCCTCTGGTTCTTGTGATTACCCTGTTCAAACTCTTCTGATTTTGAATGCCTCTATTAAGCCTCAAGTGGACATCCCCAGTATGTCCCTTCCTGACTCCGTCACCCCTGCATCTGTCCTGTATTAGAAAGTTACAGTCTTGTGTCTGTCCAATCCATTTCACTTTGAATCTTAACTCAAACAAATCAGAGCCACATTTGAAATCTCATCTTCCAAAGGATATTGCCTATTTTAATAAAACATCTTGAACTGCTGAAGCTGTAACTTACAATTATGGTGCAGCCAAGGTACTGTATCCCATCCCTGATCCCAGTCTTTTCGCAGTTGCTACTTACATCCAGGCTTTGATTCCCAGTGTGGAGTGGTGGGGAGCAAGGTGCTGGGCAGGGTTTGGGCTGGGCAGCTCGCTGTGTCCCATGCTCCCTGCTCAGTTTCCCAATTTATTATTAGTCACAAACTAGGAGTCTTGGCAAGAGAGACATGACACACACTCACCAAATGGAAGTACATCAAAGGTCCAAGAAAAAGCACGGACAGCAGGAAGAGGAGGAGGCCATTTGGCCCCTCAGACTAGCTTTGCCCCAATCAGTAGTTGTGGGGGGAGGGTGAAGGTTTATGTCCATGTTACTGGTTATGTTGACTTCATCTCCTTCCACTCATATCTCTGACACTCGAAGGACAAAGGACATGGGAATACTGCACCATCCTAACTTGGAAATATATTGCAGTTCCTTCAGTGTTGCTGGGCTTAAGTCCCAGAACTTTCCTTCCCAACAGCACCATGGGAGAACCTTCACCAGAGGGGCTGCAGCGGTCCAAGGGAGCTCCCCCACTGCCTTCTTGAGGGCAGTTACGGATGGGCAATAACTGAACTTGCCAGCGATGCCCGTCCTGAGGATGAGACAATAACTGATGCTCAGAACTATTGGAGACTGAAAGTGCAACAGTCTTTAGTTTTAACCATGTTCTTTCATGCATTAATATAAACATATTGTTTGGAAGGACAATTCTCACAATGAGCCCGAAACACAATAGAACACGGAACAGTACGGCACAGGGACAGGCCCTTCCGCCCACCATGGTGTGCCCAGCTAATTAAACGAGTAATTAAGTGGCTAACTAAACTAATCCCTTCTGCCTACACAACGTTGGACGAGTGAAGAGGGAAAGGAAAGGCTCCTTTATAAATACACCTCACTCTTACCAAACAGCCCAAGTTTCGGCACTTTGCTGGAGACGTCTACCTGTGCAGCTCAATACAAATTCAGACCTGGATCTCAGTGAGGTCCTGGCTTCTGGGTCTGCATTGTGTTGTGATCCTCTGAACTCAGCTTGTAAAAAGCCTTCCTTATGCCAGGACTGTTCTTCACACAGAGGAGACCATTTGACCTGTCAAGTCCATACCTGCTCTGACAAGAGCAATCCCATCACTCCCATTTCCCCCTCTCCCTATTCCCCCGTAGTCCTGAAGTGCATTCTCCCATACACCAGAATCAGAATCAGAATCAGGTTCATCATCACTGACGTATGTCGTGAAATGTGTTGTTTTGCGGCAGCCGTACAGTGCAGGACATAAACATTACTATAAGTTACAAAAATAGATAAATTGTGCAAAAGAGGAATAACGAGGTAGTGTCCATGGGTTCACGGACCGTTCAGAAATCTGATGGTGGAGGGGAAGAAGCTGTTCCTGAATCGTTGAGTGTGGGTCTTCAGGCTCCTGTACCTTCTCCCCGATGGTAGTAACGAGAAGAGGGCATGTCCCGGATGGTGAGGGTCCTTAAGTGATGGATGCCGCCTTCTTGAGGCACCGCCTCTTGAAGATGTCCTCGATGGAGGGGAGGGTTGTGACCGTGATGGAGCTGGCTGAGTCTACAACCCTCTGCAGCCTCTTGTGATCCTGTGCATTGGAGCCTGTTTATCAGGAGGTGATGCAACCAGTCAGAATGCTCTCCACCGTACATCTGTAGAAACTTGTAAGATTCTTTGGTGACGTACCAAATCTCCTCAAACTCCGAGTGAAGTAGAGCTGCTGGCATGCCTTCTTGGTGATTGCATCAATGTTGGGCCCAATGTGTGCCCATCAACAGTCCACACCAGGGTAGTGCCATGTCCTTGGGATATTGCAACGTACCAAAGAGGCACTCAAATAATGGCAGCATAAATGAGGGGAAACTCTTTCCATTGGCAGGGATGGTGACCAGAGTGTGCAGATTATAGGTAAGTGCCAAAAGAACCACAGGGGAGAGCAGGGGAATGGATTGACAGGTTGTTTCCATCGGAAATGCAATGCCTGAGAGCAGATTCCATGGGAGCTTTGAGAATGCTGTTAGTTCCATGTGTGGGTGTGTGTGGGGTGGGGGATGGTTCTGGAACAGTGGGGGAAAGACCAGGGGTTTGGGTCTAATAGATGAACTTTTTCAAAGGGCTAGTACAGGTAAATGGGCCAAATGGCATCCTCCCATGCTGGATTATTCTATGATTTCTAAAATTCCATAGTTTAAAGTATCATAAAGGAGAACTATTGGTCAGTCCGGATGCCAGGATTAAGCACAAAGATAAACAAAATAGTGAATTAAAACATGCAGACTGCCCGGGTAGAGCATTTTATTTGCTTTTAAGATTTGTTCTGTTCTGCTTTGACCTCAGTTGCGTACTTTCCAGACAAAGCATGACCTAGTTCTATAATGAGTGCAGTCTTGGCTGAATGCGGCATTTGTGAGTTCAAGTCTCCCTCCAGAGACAAACCATGCATCCAAACTGACTCTCCACTGCAGCAAACAGTCTGCTGGAGGAACTCAGCGAGTCAGGCAGCATCTGTGGAGGGAGATGGACAGTCAATGTTTTGGGTCGAGACCCTTTATCTGGATAGAGGGGAGATAGTTGGTATAAAGAGGTGAGGGGGAGGGGTGGAGCAAGAGCTGGGAGGTGATAGGTGGATCCAGGTGAGGAGGGGGGATAGGCAGATGGAGGGGGGAGTGGAAACAGCGACAGAGGCTGGGAGGTGGTAGGTGGAGGTGACAGAGGGCTGAAGGTGATGGCATCTGATAGGGGAGGAAGGTGGAGCCTGGAACCAAATAAAGGGGGAGGCAGATGGGAACAGTGGGGGGAGGGGATCCAGTGGGGGGGGGAGTGGGGACCCAATGGGGGGAGGGGATCCAGTGGGGGGGGGTGGGGACCCAATGGGGGGAGGGGACCCAGTGGGAGGGGGTGGGGACCCAATGGGGGGAGGGGACCCAGTGGGAGGAGTGTATGAGTGATGGCAGATGAAGTGGGTGGAGGAGGGGAAAGGAACAGGGGGCTGTGGTGGGTGTAGGAGAAACTGGACTCATCAGCAGGGGAGAGAACTGGGACAGAGGGGCAGCAGGTTACCTGAAACTAGAGGATTGGAAATGCTGCTCGACCTGCTGAGTTCCTCCAGCAGTTTGTTATTGGAGCTTGGAACTGGAATTGGTTCATTATTGTCACTTGTACCGAGGTACAGTGAAAAACTTGTCTTGCAAACCGTTCATACAGATCAATTCATTACGCAGAGCATTGAGGTAGTACAAGGGAAAACAATAACAGGATACAGGGTAAAGTGTTACAGTTACAGAGAAAGTGCAGTGCAGGCAGACAATAAGCTACAAGGTCAAACAAGGCAGATTGTGAGGTCAGGAGTCTACCTTATACTAGGGAACCAATCAATAGTCTTATAACAGCGGGATAGAAGCTGCCCTTGAGCCCGGTGTTGTGTGATTTTGGGCTTTTGTATCTTCTGCCCAATGGGAGGGAGTAGAAGAGAGAAAGTCCGGGGTGGGAGGGGTCTTTGATTGTGTCGGCTGCTTTCCTGAGGCAGCGAGAAGTGTGGACAGAGTCCAAGGAGGGGAGGCTGGTTTCCGTGATGTGCTGAGCTGTGTCCACAACTCTCTGCAGTTTCTTGTGGTCACGGGCAGAGCAGTTGCTGTACCAAGCTGTGATGCATCCAGATAGGATGCTTTCTATGGTGCATCGATAAAAATTGGCAAGGGTCGACGGGGCCATGCTGAATTTCTTTAGCCTCCTGAGGAAGTAGAGTTTCATGTTCCTCCTATACTTCTTATCCCCTCTTATCTGCCTGTACTCTGCCTTCAGGGGCCTGTGGACATGTGGCTTGAATTTGGATCCTGAGGTGATCTGTGTTTTATTCAATTCAATAGGAATGAAAATTAAGTTATTGAAGAAATTCTTATTTCTCTGCCAGCCCAACACCCTCCTGGATGCATTGTCCATGCGCAGCAGGTTTTGTAGAATCAGGCATTCACGTCCCAACAAGTCCCGTGTATTCCAGAGCCAGGAACCCACCTCTGTTCTGTCTCAGGACCTCCTCCCACCACCACCCCCGTCTCAACCCCCTCCTTCCCTGTGGCCCCTGCCCATCTGCGTACCCACCACCATCCCAGCAGCTGACATTGCCCCAACCATCCCCACCCCTCTCCCCAGGCCAGAGTTTCCCACCCCTGTGGCCTCTGCCCTGCTTTCCACAATGCCTGACGGCACAGCAGGAGTGGGATGTGAGCCTGTGAAGGACAGGATGTTCTGTGAGTGCAGTGTGCCACTGAAGGAGTCCACGTTGCAGTGTCCCTGGAACAAGGTGTGGTTACAGCATCCTTCACAACCTGGGTCTGACACTCCGAGCTGTGCCCCTCAGGGTCCCACCACATGAAGTTCAATGTAGTCTCACAGTGCGCACTGCTGGAGCCTTTGTAAGTGACATGTACATCCAAAGGAAAACCCTGATGCAGGGTTTCAACGTGAAACGTCGACAATTCCTTTCCCCACAGATGCTGCTCAACCCGCTGAGTTCCTCCAGCAGATTGTGTGTTGCTCCAGATTCTAGCATCTGCCGTCTCCTGTGTTACCAGAGGAAAATCCGCTCACATCCTTCCTTAACCTCTCGGTGAACCGATGATCTCTCAATGCAAGGCATCTGACAGACACCTGGGGGTGGGAAAGGGCAGGGTCTCTGACTCTGCTGGGTAGTTGTTTGGTGTGACTGGGTCTGCAGCTTGGAACTGTGGGGAATGCCACTGAAGGGGCGGCTGTGTTTTACTCAGCTGTCGTCCAGCTGATTAAGATCAATCTCCCTTCCGTTTCAGTGTATTTCCTGGGGGAGACAGAGAGACAGATTCACCCTCGGGGGAAATCCAGGGGTTGCTGCTCTCCACAGATTACTGCTGTCAGTGGCACAACTAACCATGGCCAGGATTTATTTTCTGACGGGATTTTAGTTTTAGATTTGGTTTTATGATGGCCTGGCTTTGATCTTTACTTTCTGAAGTAATGGTGCCTCATTTCCTCTGATGTGAATTTAAATAGCACCCCTCACATCCTGCACCCCAAATTTGGAAGGAGGGAGATGGGGAGTAGCATATGCTGTAGTACCTGGGCTCCATACAGCTGAGTCACTTACACTAGTGTGGAGTGACTCAACCTTTCAACTCTTAATGAGAAACTTTCACGGTTCAGCTGTGAGCTGTTCCAGACTTCAGGGCAAACATGTTCCGACTCACTCTCGCTCTGTGGTCAAAATATATGGCCTTCTCCCATTTATATCTGTGCCACACACACACACACACACACACACACACACACACACACACACACACACACACACAGTGGGTTTGGGAGAGCAAATTCCTCAGCAGGTCCAAAAGTTTTCTTTAGTGAGGTCAGAGCCAGTTGTAGGGAGGTTGGAGTTGGTACATGTACTGATGTTGCTGCTTTTGGAGGAAGATTCCATTATGAGGCAGGAAATTAATTGCATTTAGTTCTTGCTTTTCTTCCCCTGGGCTGAAGCTCACAAGACTTTGGTTCCAAAGCCACAACACATTGGCAGGAATGTGTCCTGTGCAGATCAGCAGATTTAAAAACGCTGAATTTAATGGTTTCGTTATGACAAGGAGCCTGGGGAGAGTATCAGAAATGGGAGAAAGCTCGTCCAAATCTCCACTCAGTTGGGAACTGGGAATTTTCAGAAACCTTTTCTCCTGCCCCAGAGCCACTTTCTCTTTCTGGTTTAGGATTTAAGCAAGCTTTTGAAGTGATTTGGATCAAGGCGGACAATTAAAAACCTATCAGTCTGTAAGTAAATCAATGTCTATCAAAGGCTGTCACATCAAACAAACGATTATTGCTCAAACCCTCCCACCCTATTAATCTCTGTGGTATCGTTTGACAAGCTGGGGTCAGAACTGCAAATCCAGAACTGGACTCCTGCCATTTGGATTAGGATTAAAGGGCGCTTTCTGCTGTTGAACTGCATTATATTTACGAGCAGGATGGAGGAGGTTTCAATGTGCTGTGTACAGAGGAACTTGGAACTGGACCAAATCCCCGGCCAGGGAGATGTCGGCTCTACGTCTTAATAAAAGTCCATTGATTGTGAAATGGCACAGATTCGTTAAATATTGATTTAATGAGCTGAACCCAGGACTGTTAAAAGGTCTGCTCCAGTCAACAGTGGGAACTCGTGGGGAGGGGCAAGGGATCTCACCAGTGTCCTGCAGAGATCCTCCTGAAGCCCGTCACTGAAGCTCTGGCAAGTGACGGACAGCCTGTGTTCCGACACTTTGTCCCTGTGTTGTCCGCGACCCCCTCTTCTCCCACCACCCACTGCATCCAGACCGCTAACACTGAAGCATCACAACCTCCTGTCGAATCTTTCAATGCTTCACACCTTCCCTTTCTCTGCAAAACTGACCACCTACCCAGCGGGTAGTGCTGCTGCCTCACTGCTCCAGAGACCCAGGTTCGATCCTGACCTCTGGTGCTGTCTGTGTGGAGTTTGCACACTCTCCCTGTGACTGCGTGGGTTTCCCCTGGGTGCTCCGGTTTTCTCCACATTCCAAAGACAGTGGGAAGTTGGGAAATTGCCCCTAGTGTGTGGGTGGGTGGCAGAATCTATGGGATGGGGGTTAATGGAATGTGGGGCGAATAGGTGACAGGGAAATGTAGGGAGATGGAAGTGATTGGGTTGCTTTGTGAGCTAGCATGGGCTCAGTGGGCCAATTGGTCACCATTGATGAGAGCATCTGTTCTGACAGGTTCGCTGATTAGCAGATCACAAAACTTGTGAATAACCTCAACGTCACTGGGCCTCCCGAGTCATTGAAGCCAAGTTGGACAATCAGCAGTTCCGCTTGACCGCTATGTGAAAGACCTGGCCAGTTCCGTCCATCCCCTGCCCAGCAAATGTTCCCCCAGCCGTGTTTATCCAGTTCCTTTCTAACATGGAATCTAGTTCCTCTGCTCCATCAGACAGTGGATTCCAGATCAGACCAACTCCGACCCCATTTCCCCTCCACTCCCCTCCGCTCCCCTTCTCCAGACCACCTCCTTGGTCACCGGGACTCCACCACAGGGAACAGTCTTTCATTCACCCTCAACCTTCCCCGCTCTAAGGATAACGCCCCCAGCTCCTGCAGTCAATCCATGAAACTGAAGCCCCTCATCCCTGAGGCTACTCCGGATAAACTGCTCTGCACTGGAGCTGTCCAGAAGGGACTCACTCGGCTAATTGCTGGGATGAGAAGGTTGCCCCATCACGAACAGCTAAACCTTGTGAAGAATGAAGGGTGATTGTCCTGAACCATGCACAATCCTAGCGGGATGTGACAAGGTGTTTCTACCAGTGGGAGAGTCTTGAATGAGGAGATATTGTTATAGATTAGGGGCCAGTCACTTAAAACTGAGTTGCGTAGGAATTTCTTCGCAGAGAGGGTGGTGAATCTCTGGAATTCTCTATGTCACCGGGTTGTGAAGCCAGATCATTGGGGGTGTTCAAAGAGGAGGGAGGTAAATGTTCAAGGTTGGGAAATTGAGGGCTGAGGGGAAGCAGCACAGAAGAAGAGCTGAGCCCTGGGACAGAGCAGCCACGATCACTGTGAATTGTATTGAATGGAGGGACACATTTGAGGAGTTGAGTGACATACTCCTGTTCCTGTAGTCATGGAGTCACTCCACATGGAAACAGGCCCTTTGGCCCACCGAGTCTGTGCCAACCACCAGCTCCCCATTTACACCAATCCCATTTTATCCTCCTTATATTCCGATCAACTCCCCCCAGATTCAACAACTCACCCTCACAGGAGGGGCAACTCCCCACGGCCAATTAACCTACACATTTTGGGATATTGGGAGGAAACCGGAGCACCCAGGGTAAACCCACACGGTCTCAGGATCGAACCCGGTTGGCTGGAGCTGTGAGACGGTGACTGTACTAGCCGTGTCTCTGAGCTGCCCACAACTTTGACATTCCAGACAAATTAAGACATTTGGAGTTTCTTCTGTCCTATTCTGAAGTGTCCAGAACAGGCAGAGAGCTGCAGCTGGGGCTGCACCATCTGAGCTGCAGTGTTGAACATGCCACCTCTCTCGCTGCATTTGCATTGTGTACACAGGGAGAGATGTGACTGCTACCAACCAGCTACGCTCTACCTATCGAGATAATAAGAAATGCTTTGTTTTCACTGTGAAAGGCACTTTGTTCAAAGCTCCTTAATTAAATGTGACCTCCCTGCTGTTTACACCACACCTCCACTTCCAATCAAGTTCTGCGGTGTTAAGTGTTACATTGCAACTCTACCACAGGGGCAAAAATGGAAGAGAGAAGGTGATACATCAGAACGTCATCCCGGCTGGATCAGACCCAAGTGCTCTGGTGAATTATGCTTCCTCTCATGAAACAGACATCAAACTCAGTTGATCTGCGGAATATTTTTAAAGGCAGTCTCTTGATCCAAATCCGTCCAAGTCACTTTAGTCAAGTGGGAACCTGGATTTGCTGACTTTATTTGTCTGTAATATCAGTGTCTAATAGACTGTAGGCAAGCACTGTGCAACAGTTAGTAGAACTGTTAACTCACAGATCCAGCGACCCGGGTTTGATCCAGACCTTTGTCTGTGTGGAGTTTGCACGTTCTCCCTGTGACCGCGTGGGCTTCCCCCGGGTGCTCCGGTTTCCTCCCACACCCTAAAGACGTGTGGGTCAGTGGGTTAATCGGCCGCCATAGAGTGCCCCCAGTGTGTGGGTGAGGGGTAGAATCTGGAGGCAGTTGATGGGAATGTGGGGATAACAAAAAATGGGATTAATACAAGATCAGTGTAAGTGGTGGTTGATGGTCACCACAGACTCAGTGGGCGTGGAGCCTGTTTCTATGACGTACATCTCCGTGACTCTCTGATACCGGGAGTGAAGTAATTCATCACGGTTGTCCGAGTGTTCTGGAGTTCATTGTCTGGAAGGGAGTGCCCCGGGCCAGCAGGTCAGACAGACTGGGGGGAGGCTGGGACGGGAGGAAGGTGGAAGGAGAGGACCAGGGCTTGGGTCCAGTCACTGCCACCACCAGGGTCGGGGTCTACTTCACAGCCAACTGCTTCATGACTGCAGACTGAGTGTGACAAGCAGTGACTGACTGTGCACTGCCAAACCCCCCTAACAACACAGGCAATCAATGGCCAGAAACTGTGGCACTGGGTCAGGACACTGGAGAGACTTCAGCTGGTCTCCTCCAATAACAACTCCAGCACCAATGTCCTCCTGAGAAGGAGGAACAGGTCAGTGCAGCAGTCCCTGAGTACTGCCCCTTTTTTTTATATACTAAACGTTTATTCACTAAAAGCACTACAAAAGACAACCAGTGTCAATACACTACATCTAATACAGAAAAGAAGAAACTATGCAACGACATACTACGGTAGAGAATGCAAACTAATACTAACGAAACACACACGCAACGCTACACCCGTTAACGCGACACGCGACACTTCAAATAAGAATCGCATTCGTACCGTCCACGACACACACGATCCCCTGAGGGGCCCACCGAGCGCGGAACTCAGCTAGGGTGCCCGCAGAAGCTGCGTGCTCCCTCATGAATACCGCCCCTTCCACAGTGCGACCCTCCCAGGTACCGCCTCTCCCACAGTGTGACCCTCCCTCAGTACTGCCCCCCCACCCCCGGCAGTGCAGCGCTCCCTCAGGACTGCAGTGGTGTTTTGGCCTGGATTCCTGGTTCTAGGCTGATGGAATAATTGCACAGAACACACCCCTGGTGTAGAACAGGGGTGTGTGTGTTCCACAGAGCACTGTCTCTTTAAGTGGATCACATCTGCCAGGTTGATGGAACCCTGTCCCTCAGCCTCAGAGGGGACTGATGTCCGTCACTTTGCACATCGCTGCTGAAGGTCACCACCTCTCCAAGGTGGAATCACAGAGCTCAGCCACAGGTGATGAGGGGTATGGATAACGTTAATCAGGCCAAACTCGGTTAATTGGTCACTGGTCGATCTATGTTTAAAATTATTAACAGAGGAACAATGGAAGAGTTAGGGACTTCCGGTGGTTAGTACATGAAGTGTGGTAAAGAAGCAAACAAAATCCTCGGGAAGTTTGAACAGAACCAGTTGAAAAGAGAACATTGAAAAGATTGGGGAGAAAGTTCAATGGAATGGGATTAAAGAGGGAGTTCCTCACGGGCAAAGGGGGAGTGGGAAGTGACTTAATGAGTGAGGTAGGGAAATGGGGGGGTGACAATGAGGAATATGATTCTGGGAGAAGTCCTCGGTGGAAGTGGTGGGTGAGGGGAGGAGCAGGACTCTGGAGAGGGATCTCAGGAACGAGGGGTCCCAGAACCTACTTCCTGGTTTACTCCATCTGCGGCTTCAAGTCGTCACTCAGAATGATTTATGAGTTCGAACAAGAGCCAAACTAAGGGAAAGAACCTCCAAGTGATTGTGTGCATCTGTGCTGTGTTGAACTGCAAGCAAAACGAAGCAACGCTAATTAAGACCACGTTTGTTAAATCACACTCTCATCCCCCATGTAAACAGGATTCAGCAAAGCTTTCTTCGTCCAAGATTCCTTGGCCACAATCGTTCACTGGGGATATTAAATTGGTTCAGTTTTACATATGTAGGCAATTGCAATTACTCTGTGCAACCTTCCTTTAACACCAGATTATTACCAACAACTTCATCGTAAGCATGTTGTTGCACCTCTCAGGGTAGCATGAACAAGCAGTGGGACCAGGCAGCACACTGACCACAGGCTTCAACCTGCTTTGCAAAATTTTTGATTTTGGGGTGGACGTGATGTGGTGTGAACATTGCATTGAGGTTACAGTGCTGGTGATTCAACTCCGCAAGAGACTCACCCACCTCAACCCTTCAACATATCCTCTGTCACTTTCTCCCTCATCCTTATCCAGTTCCCCCTTAACGCTGTCAAAGTGACTCATCCAACAAGGCACCTCCTCACAACTGTCCCAGAGGAGAGCTTTCTCCTGAGCTGGTTCATTAGTGCCAATCTTATAATTACATCCTTGCCCTTTGACCTGTCTGCAGGGTACAAAAGCCACCTTGTGTGACATCTGGCTGGTCTTCTAGAATAGAAATTCTCCTTCCTTCCTCCTTATTCTTCAGTCAACAAGCAGACCTGATGAAATACCCAACCCTGCAGACAGAAAGCATTGTACTTCTACTGTGTCTTTCCCAAGTGGAATTTGCCCCAAGTTGGAACCAAGTAGGCCAAACGTTTGGAGGTGTACATGGTTAGAGTCATAGAGTCATACAGCATGGAAACAGGTCCTTTGGCCCAATGCGTCCACGCCGATGGTGTTGCCCAGCGAGCTGGTCCCATCTGCCTGCAAGGGACGAGTGAGGTTAGGGAGGGAAGCTGACAGCAACTCCACCATAGATGGGACAAAGAGAGTGTGATGGAGAGGAATAGGAGGCCAGTTTTGGGGCTATGATTGGATTTGGAGTTGTTCTGGAACCTGCAGTGCAAGGAGAATGGCTGGACATACAACCCGTGTCTCCACTGGATTCCTGCACCTCAGGAAAGGAGTTATACTTTGCAAGATGTGAGAATGGAGCACCAGGACCACCTCCGTCACAGACTGAAGGGATTAAAATTGTGGGGCTTATCTGGAATGGGGTGGAGTCCAAGAGGACAGATTAATGCAAAGTCAAATGTTTTTCACTTTGGATTTCAGTTCCAGTGTCCTCAGACCCTCTCAGGACTGTAAGATTGCATGCTGACCCAAGCTGCAACAGTTAAAGCATTAGAAAATTCAAATCTACTTTGCCCACAGACCTAACTTTCTGCTGTGAGGAGTTTTACCATTAGGACACCATTACTCAATTCAACATTCTCCACTTGATATTTGCCATGTCAACAATCACGGTGTAGTTCTAGTCTCTGACCACTAGGTGAAGGTGTCTGAGGCCTCCCCCTGACCCCTGACTCTATTGGCTGCCTGTGTGAATTATCGACCAGCTGACGGGGACAAACACGGCAGACGGGATCAGCTGCTGCCGAGGAAGAGGCCAGTTCCCTGCTTCCAGTCCTCGAGCCCGGAGTGGTGATTGATGGCTCTGGAGTGACGTTAACATTCTGAGCTAGGGCTGGAACATAAAATTGGAACTGTCCTCTGCAAACACTAAGTGAGAACTTAAAATAATAGTTTCCTGTGTTAATACCATTCACTTCAGTTTTTTTTAAAAGAAGCTAATTAATAACTTATTTTTGCTCATGTCAGCCTGTCAACGAAGTGAATGATGACAGTTTTGGGAAATGGAGCACTCGTTGCCAGAAACCAGCAATACTTGGCTGGCTGCAGCATAGGCTGAGCACACAGTACTACTCTTTATATATCGTTCCCACAATCTGCCTCCACTGCAACCTCTAAAATAACCCCCCCCCCCTTCCTCCCTTGACAACCTCTGGCCTTTACCCTCTAACTCTCTGGTTGCCTAAGTTACCACCAAGTGATGACTGTGCTGTTTAGTCCATGTCCTTACCACACACTGCCCCCTAAAGAGCTCTCTCTGCCGCCACAGCCCTCCAGTCACCGGTCACAGGAGATGGGTTCAAGCCCTGCTCTGGAGACCGGAGCCTTGTAACCCCAGGCTCACACTCCCAGGGCAGCACTGAGGAGGTGCCACACAGTCACAGGCACCGTGGTTCATTAGGTCCTGGTGTGAGGGACCCTGCCGTTGAGACTTGCCCAGGCACCCACGATTCAAAGAAACAGGCTACAACCTGGTCACGATCACATGACTGTTTCTGGGAGCTTGCTGTGCGTAAATTGGCCGTCACGCACGCGACATTGCAACAGAGATCATACTTTAAGGGCATTTCATTGGCTGTGAGCCACACTGGGACATCCTGCAGAGGTGGAAGCTGCAGTGGGAATGTAAAACGTTCACTCCCCCTGTTCTTCCTTCCTCTCTGTTCCGCTCATAGCTCGGAGACACCAGTTCTGTTTGCATCCTGTCCTTACAAAGCAACAGCATTTATCTCCCCTGAGGTTGACCAGCACCCTTCCATGTCCTTTGGGGAGAGACCAGCCTCTCTCCCAGCGCCGAGCCAGCGCTGTGTGCTCTGTGCTGCCGGCAGCTCCTCCGTTAACGGCCTCCTCTCTCCAGATTGAAGAGAAGAAGCCTGGGTACAGAGCCGAGAGCAGCAGAAATCATTAGGCTGTGGTTTCAGAGCCATTCCTTTCATCGACTGGTTAATAGATCACCATTTCTCGTCTCCCCTGCCCCCTCTCCACCCACCACCACTAAGCCTTCTGCAGAAGTTTGCAATCGATACACCCAGCGCACCAAGACTATAGCAACACATTTAAAACCTTCGAAAGGTTATTTAGTTGCTAGCAGTGCAAAGCTGCCAAGAGACTGTAGGACCATAAATTATCGCAGACAGGAGGGGGAGAGAGAGAGAATAATGGAAGGCCAACTTTCTTTATTGCGCAGGAGATGGATGTCCTTCTAAACAAGGTAGAAAATATATCAAATCACCTTTAATGGGGACACATTTCTGCTGCTATAACTCACTGTACTAAAATAGAAAATAGTGAAATATGGTATCATGTAATTCAAGTGCTGACATTTTTATGGGGCTTTTGCTCCACATAAATACACTGATTGCCATCACAAAAGTACCACATCAGGTACAGACTGAGTGCAAACATCTGGCTCTCTAAAGCAAAAAAAAATCTACCTCAGGGTGAGCAGCTTTGTGAAAAAAAGCCTTTCTCCAATGCTACATTAAAATTTATGATATTTGTACTAACTGTTATTAGAAACTGAATCCATAACTTGGCAAGAGCCACCCATCCCTGTGAGGGAGCTTGGATCAGAAACTTCAGCTGACAGATCGGGAACTTGCTGAAATGGAGCAGCGTTTACGAAATGGCTGGTGTTTTCAATTAATTCTCACTTTAGTTTTTTTCCTCAGTTGGAAGTGCTTTATTTTCCTCTGGTGCTGAGGAAACCATTTTGTTGGGTCCCAGCTCACTGACCGTTCCCCAACCAACGGTCTGTCTCTCAATCAACACAACAAGGCCTTTCATTTGTACAGCACCTTCAGTGGAGCAGAACATTCACGGGAGAGAGTAATTTGGATAAAATTGGCCCCAAGTCCCACAAGAGTGTGATCTGAAAGTTTGGACAAAGTGGGAGGTTTAGAGGAGATTGGAGAAGGAGGGAGGGGGCTTTGGGAGGGGATTCCAGAGCTTGGGAATCAGGCAGCTTAGGGAACAAAGTGATTAAAATAGAGGTGGTCAATAGGAGTGCAGAGAGTTTGGAGGGTTTAGCTGTAGGAGGGACTTAGACATAGAGAGATAGAACCTGATAACAGGCCCTTCAGCCCATCGAGTCCATGTTGACCATCAACCACCCATTTACGCTAATGCCACATCCATTCCAGGAGTTTATTCATTGATGCATAGGGTTATACTGAGTGGAGACAGGCCTTTCGGCCCAACTCATCTGTGCTGACCAAGGTGCCTATCTACATAAACCACACTTGCCTGCATTTGGCCCATATCCCTCTAAAACTTTCCTACCTATGGACCTGTCCAAATGTCTTTAAAACATTGTAATTGTACCTGTCCCAACCACATCCTCTGGCAGCTCGTTCCAGATACCCAGCACCCTGTGTGAAAAACTTGCCCCTCAGGTCCCCTTTAAACCTTCCTCCTCTCACCTGAACCCTACGCCCTCTAGTTTTGGACTCCCTGACCCTGGGAAAAAGACTGTGTCAATCTACCCTACGGCCCTCATAATTTTATAAACTTCTGTAAGGTCACCCCTCAGACTCCTTTACTCCAGTCGTGCTGCCATTTCACTCGACACCCCTCCTGTGGCAGGTCCCAGTGGGAAGAATTGGAAACGTGATGTGGTTGGCAGCAGAGTCCCGGTGAAACCTCACTGTCTTTAGTGGTCTACACTTAGCGGATTCCCACCACATTTCCCGCTGCCCCCACCCTGACACCTTCCCTCCATGTCTCTCCCCATCCCTCTCCTTCCTCCCACTGTCCCCCTACTAAACCTGCCCTCCTCCATCTCCCTCCCTTCTCACACCTTCCATTCCAGCCTACCTGACCCTCTCCCTACTTGCCCCTGCTCCAACCCACCTCTCCCCTATGGTCAACCTTTCACCTTACCCCCAGCCCGTCCCAGTGCCCCCCCCGACCATCCACACCCCTCCCCCTTGCCAGACTTCACTCAACACTTCCTGCATCATCTTCCACCTGCCCCCCACCACACCCAATGACCCTCCTCCCCCTCCCCCCCACTCACACCACCTCTCACAAGGAGAGGGCTCTTGTTAATGCATCTGGTGGGAGGGGTTAAAACAATGGTGTCCTTCACGGAGGGAGATCAATCACCCTCACCTGTGTTGGCCCATAATGTGACTCCCAACCCACACGGCTGAAGTAACCAACCAACTCATCAACAACCAGCCCTGGCCCGTGAAACAGGATGGATTGGGGGGAAAACGCAGCCCGTCAGCTGACGATTGGGCCAAACCTTTAACTCCTTCAACCAATAAGATCCTTTCACCCCTATTGTCCCAATCCCCAATTTTATCCCAACCAAGATCAGTTGGGTGTGGGATCTTCCTGTGTGCAGCTTGGCTGCACTGTCTCCCGTGGACCTACACACTACATCACTGGAGGTGAAGGGGCAGGAAGTCCAGGATGCTTGCTGAGTCCTGTGTGAAGCCTGCCCCCAGGGTGTGGTGTAATCAGCTGGGAGCCAGACCTGGGTCTGCCTTCCCTCTGATCTGCCTATGATTTATTGTGCCGTACTTCCAGTTCCAGACCATTAAACTGTAAATGGAGCTGCTCTAATCTTCCATATGTGGAATCTAAAGTGTGGGCCCAGCTGGGAGCGAGCCCTGAGTCATCTTTGTTTCTGTGCACCAGAAGTGGACCCAGCAGCTGTTAACTCATTGAGCACCATCACTGACACAACGTTCTCAGGTCATTGGCTGGAAATTGGAATTCCCTCCTGTTCTCTGAGCACAGAATGGGTGCGAGGCTTTACCCCAATGACAAATTGGGTCACACCAAAAGAAATTGTGAAGAGTCACATTATGGCAATATTCCCAACATTAGGACCAGATTCCCAACACTAGAACTCTATTCCCAGTAAGATAAGACATCTTTATTAGTCACATGTACATCGAAACTCACAGTGAAATACATATTTTGCATAGTGTTCTGGGGCAGCCCACAAGTGTCGCCAGCTTCCGGTGCCAGCATAGCATGCCCACAACTTCCTAACCTGTACATCTTTGGAATGTGGGAGGAAACCAGGTCACCCGGAGGAAACCCACGCAGACACAGGGAGAACGTACAAACTCCTTACAGACAGTGGCCGGAATTGAACCTGGGTTACTGGCGCTGTAATAGCGTTACGCTGATCGCTACACTACCGTGTCTGTATTCAAAGTACTGGGAATGCCTGGGGGGCCCATGTTTATATTTATGTGATGGTGCCACAGTAAGTTTTTCATTGGAACCGTGCACACAGGGACTAACTGAGGTGGGTAACAGAACGAGTGGAAATAGTTCACAAGGGAGCAGCAGCTTAGATTCAAGCCCAGCCACTTGGAGGTGGCAGTCTGGGCACTGAGGCTGCAGATGTCCAAGTAGAAATTTCAGACTGATGCTGACGATTTTTATTGGGTGGGCTATAAAGAATTAGGGAGCCAATGTGGACAACTGGTTCAGATCTAAATCAACCATGAATTAACTGTACACGGAATGAGGCTGGGGGCTGAATGCCTTCCTCTACCACAGGCTCTCAAGGTAGAATGGCCTTCTCTAGTTTCTCTGTTCCTTTGACCCATTCAGTGTACGTTCTTTCCACTGTGATTGACATAAACACTAACATCAGTTTCATTCTATTTTACAAGTTAAACATCTGAGTACTTGCAAAAAACAAGGAGACAACATAATTCCACTCAGGTGGCTAGGGCAGAGTGTCAGGTTGGGGCGTGTTACCTATGGAAGGAGGTAAAGGCCGTGACTGAGCTGCAGAGATGCATCAGAGGAATAACAACAGATCATTGGAGAGAGAGCGGGCTTCAAAATTATGGAGGGTGTTTACATATGGATGTGAAATGTCTTGTCAGAACCTCAGAGAGAAGGAAAAAATAGAACAGCATTTACTTGGCAGATGGTTAAATATTTGATAAAAAAGATGAATAAGTTTGGGGGATGATGTTTTTGAGAGAGAGGAAACCAGGAACAATGGCTTTGATATGTACCAGGAGCTGACGGGAGTCTGGGAAAGGACAGTTGGAAACCAGGAAATCTGGGAAGGTCTCCCACATCTTGGATTTCCCTCACTTCATCACCTCAGCTGTTCACTGTCAGATCTTCTCTCCTGCATGTCCCTTGACTTGGTGGGTTTGGCAGGAGAGAACATGCCAACACGTCCTTAGGTAGCTGGTACCCCCACCTTGTATCATGGTTAATACAAGAGGATATGGACCACTGCCCACCTGGCTACTTTCCAATCCCAGGATAACCAGTCTGTGGGAAACTTGGGCTCCACTTTTTCCCTCTGGACCTCAGCCAAGGTCTCCATGAACGGTGCTGAGGTCACCCCAACCTTATGGCTCTGAGACCTGGGTTTTGTGCCAAGGACGTTGCAAGACCTAGGAGAGGATTATCAGTGCTGTCTTTGGTGAAACAAATGGGACCACTCCAGTGCACTGTCAGCACCACAGCACCAAGGCTGTGCTTACCACACACCAGCTGCACTAGACCCGTCACTGAATGCTTCCCTGAGCAAACCACCTATTCCCATCACAGTCACGGCCAAAGAACTAGCAGGGGTCAAACAAAACACTATGAGGACACCCTCAGATCATCTCCAAGGATATCTGGGATTCCTACTGCCAGCTGGGAAGTTCTAGGAGGATTTCATCTCAGGCAGCAGAGAGGAGAGCGGGTAGAGGGAAGGGACGAATGATCATGGCCAACTCCACCCTTGACCACACGTGGGGTCTGCACCTCAGGGATTGGATTCATAATCCTGAGGATTTTGCCAAGAAACAGGAGGACAAAATTTCAGCCATGCAAAGATGTTAACATATGTAAGTAGGCAGACTGGATCTCCTGCTCTCGACCCATTCTTCCCCACTTACAACAGAACCAAAGTGAGTGGCATGGACTTTGGTTTGAGATTTTAACAAAGTTACCATAGGGAAGGAGTCGAGTTTGAGGTCCTTTCAGGAGGGGGGGGGTAGAGAGTGAGGTAGTGGGGCGAACTGTGCCTCACAGGGGTGACGTTTGTTTAATAGGACAAGAATGTGGGAAGGATGTGGAAGCCATAGAGAGGGTACAGAGGAGATTTACAAGGATGCTGCCTGGAATGCGGAGCATGCCTTATGAAAGCAGGCTGAGGGAATTTGGTCTTTTCTCCTTGGAGCGACGGAGAATGAGGGGGGACCTGATAGAGGTGTATAAGATGATGAGAGGCATTGATCGTGTAGATAGTCAGAGGCTTTTCCCCAGGGCTGAAATGGTTGCCACAAGAGGACACAGGTTTAAGGTGCTGGGGAATAGGTACAGAGGAGACGTCAGGGGTAAGTTTTTTACTCAGAGAGTAGTGAGTGTGTGGAATGGGCTGCTGGTGGTGGAGGCGGATACGATAGGGTCTTTTAAGAGGCTTTTGGATAGGTACGTGGAACTGAGAAAGAGGGCTATGGGTAAGCCTAGTAACTTCTAAGGTAGGGACATGTTTGGCACAGCTTTGTGGGCCGAAGGGCCTGAATTGTGCTGTAGGTTTTCTATGTTTCTATGTAAGAACCTTAGGGGCAGCACAGTGGTGCAGCGGGTAGTGCTGCTGTCTCACAGCTCCAGTGACCTGGGTTCGATCCTGACCTCCACTGCCGTCTGTGCAGAGTTTGCATGTTCTCCCGAGAGCTCCAGTCTCTTTCCATATCCCAAAGATGTGTGGGTTGGTAGGGTAACTGGTGGCTGTGAGTTGTCCCTCATGTGGGTGTGTGGTAGAATCTGGGAGGGAGATGATGGAAACACAGGAGAGAGTTACGTAGGATTAGTGTAATTGGGTGCTCAACGGTCGGCACAAAATCAGTGGGCCGAAGGGCCTGTCTCCATGTGGTGGAACTCGACTGTGTGACAACAGAGTGAAGATAAGGTGAATCAGGACAGAGTTTGACCCAGGTACAAGGCCAGATCTCAGGAACAAACTGGGACCAGCAGCTTCATACTGACTGACGGTCAGTGAATTGGTCAATGAGCAGTGAAATCAAAGCTGGTGTCATTTTCAATTAACATCTTTTGGGCGATTTAACCTGAGTAATGGTGAGCTGTGATGGGTGTGTGTAGGTTTTCTACATGGTGCGACTAAGTCTTTCTATTTATTGGTTTTAATAAAAACACAGCAACTGCTCTGAAAGTTGAATTTAGATAGCGGGAAATGATATTGGATGACACTGCAGATCCTCTGATCTCTGTAGGACAAGCTCTGGAGGAATCAATAATTGCATCATATTATTTATCATCAACAGAATAGAATTTAGTTCAAGCCAGTGTGGGAAACCAGAGTCATTTTGTGATTTCATCTTCAGTGCCTGAGTTGGGATGAAGATAAACCTGTTACAGGCTGCTGGTGTCTGTTCTCGGGAATAACAGCAGTGACTGGGTTACCAGACCAAGAACCCTGGAGTGCTGAACCAGAGCCATGGGTCCAAGTGCCACCGTGGCTGCCGGGGAATTCAAACTGCTCACTAAATGATCGACAAATGCAATTTCCAGAACCAAAGGAAAGCTAAGCGAGAGTATCAGTGGATCCAACATCAATCCGTGTCGTCAGTCCCTTCACCCACCTTGTCCTGTTTATGATGTCTTCTAACTGCCCTCTGAGGTGGGCCAGTAAACCGCTTTAATTCTCCATCCCACTCCCACTCTGACCTATCAGTCTGACTCTTCAATGGACCTCTTATAGGATGAACTCTTGACCTCACGATCTACCTCATCATGGCCCTGCACCTTATTGTCTGCCTGCACTGCACTATCCCTGTGACGGTAACACTTTATTCTGCGTTCTGATATTGCTTTTCCCTCGTACTGCCTCGAAGTACTGATGTGACATATTGCTCTGTCTGGACGCCACACAAACAAACCCCTTCACCATACCTCAGTACATGTGACACTAATAACCAATTACCAATGACCTCCTGTGCTGTTACAACGAGCCCCAGGCTAGCCATCCAGCTGTGATATCAGATCAGTTTCCTTAGCTCAGTCTAACCTGCATTCAAGACACTCCTTTGTCTGTATTATCCCCCTCTAATTGCCACCATTGAGCACTACTTCTCCCCACAACAGCCCTGCCCTCAGCCCTTGTCTTATCCATCCCTCCCCCACCTTCTCCGCAACATAAAACCAACGTCTTCCCTCCTTCCTTGTTCCTCCATGTTGAAGAGGCACTGAGGGCATCAAGGGCTCTAGGAGGGGTGGGGTGGGCTTCGATCCCCACCACTGTGGGGCTTTGCTGGCATCACTGTGGCTATATCTGGATGACGGTGTGGGACCATCATGAGGGACAGTCCCTGATCTCATCCTGCCCAGCCCACCCACTGGGGACGTTGGTGATAGGAGTCACCTCCGCACGATCTTCACACCAACAACACCCTCCGTCCTGCTAACTGGGACAGACTGAGAACAGATCTGGCATCCCAAGACAAGGCACCCCGAGGTACCAAGGACCGTCAGAGGCTGCAGACATGTAGAGACCACTACAGCCTGTAACCTCACCTTCTGACATTTATGTCAAGCAAGGGGATCAGCCCTGGTCCAACGAGCAGCACCAGGGGTATCCATAAACAGGATCTTCCCCAGGTTAGAGGGGTCCATGCGTGGGAAACAACAAACACACATGGAGCCAAGCAACCCCACACCAGCAGAGTCGACCAAAGCTGTGCAGTCCTGCCACCACCAATGTGGATGGTTAACGAGAGGAGGTCCCATAAACAGCCCCACCCCCAGGGGTAGGTGCCGACCACCTTGAAGCTGAGATGCCAACTGCAGGTTCCATTTCAGCCCCTTCTTCAGGGCCCCACCATTACCAGAGCCATTCTTGGCCATTTTGATTTACCCCACGTGCTGTCAAGAAACAGCTCAGAGCTCTGGGAACGCAAGCTCTCTGGGTTGATACGAACTTCGGAATTAGGAGCAGGAGCAGGTTCCACCATTTAGTAAGGACACGCCTGACCTGATCACAGCTGCTCATTCCCATCACCCATGGTGACCTTTCACCCCTGGCCTACCTACCTCTTTCTTAAAAATATTCAGACTCTGTTCCCTCCACCCTCTGAGGAAGAGAGTTGCAAAGTCTGCCAACCCTCTGACAGAACAGAAGCATCTAATTTTTGCCCTAAATGGATGATATCTTACTTTTAGACAGAGACCCCAGTTCCAGATTTGGTTACAAGGGGAGACATCCTCTCCATGTTAGAATCTTGTATGTTTCAATCAGATCTCCTCTCCTTCTTCTAAACTCCATCAGATGTAAGCCCAGCCCGTCCAATCGTTCCCTGTGAGACACGTATTAGTCTAGAAAGTCTTCTCTGGGCTGCGCAGGTTGATAGGGCGGTAAAGAAGGCATACGGCATGCTTGCCTTTATTAGTCGAGGCACTGAGTTCAAGAGTCATCAAGTTATGTTGCACCTTTATAAAACTCTGGTTAGGCCGCATCTGAGGTGTTGTATTCAGTTCTGGTCACCCCATTATAGGAAGGATGTGGAGGCTTTGGACAGGGTGCAGAAGAGGTTCACCAGGATGCTGCCTGGATTAGAGGGCATGTGCTATAAGGAGAAGTTGGATAAACTTGGATTGTTTTCTCTGGAGCAGTGGAGGCTGAAAGGAGACCTGATAGAGGTTTATAAAATTATAAGAAGCATAAACAGAATAGACAACTGGTCTCTTTTCCTCAGAGCAGAAATGTCTAATACTAGGGGGGCATGCATATAAGGTGAGAGAGGAAAAGTTCAGAGGAGCTGTGCAGGGCAAGAGTTCTTACACAGAGAGTGGTGGGTGCCTGGAATGCGCTGCGCAGGCACGGTAGTGTAACGGTTAGCATTAACGCTTTACAGCGCCAGCGACCCAGGTTCAATTCCTGCTGCTGTCTGTAAGGAGTTTGTACGTTCTCCCAGTGTCTGCGTGGGTTTCCTCCCACATTCCAAAGACGTACGGGTTAGGAAGTTGTGGGCATGCTATGTTGGGGCCGGAAGCGTGGCGACACTTGCGGGCTGCCCCCAGAACACTCTGTGCAAAAATGGTGCATTTCACTGTGTGTTTCGATGTACATGTGACTAATAAAGATATCTTATCTTATCTGAGGTGGGGGTGGAGGCAGATATGATAGAGGTGTTTAAAAGGCACATGGATGTGCAGAGAATGGAGGGATATGGACACCGTGTCGGCAGAAGGGATTAGTTTAATTAGGCGTTTAATTAGTTTGGCACAATGTTGTACTGTTGTGCAGCACATCATACTGTCCTGTGCTGTACTGTTCTGTGTTCTACTTGCCTCCAATGTATTAACATCCTTCCTTAAATAAGAAGACCAGTACTGCAGCAGAGCTCCAGTGTGGTCTCGGCAGTGCCCCAGAGAACCAAAACATAACCCCACCACTTTGTATTCAGTTCCCCTCTCAATAAACAATAAGGTCAATTAGCTTTCTTAATTTTTACCGTCCTGCATACCAATCTCTTGTACATCACCACTTGGTCCCTCTACATCTCAGCAACATCTCACTGTGTGGGTAACGAGCTCCTTGTCATCTTCCCTGCCAACATGGGCTATTTCACATTTTCTCGCACTTCACTGCATTTGCCAGACCTTTGCCCACTCCTGCCCTCTCCGCGTTCTACCGTGGTGCCCTCAGGTCCTCTTCCCAACTTACTGTCC
>NC_067433.1:5202831-5327831 GCF_009764475.1 Pristis pectinata
AGACGGAGGTAGGTAAGTATTTGACATCTTCTAAATATCGGGACTTGAGGGCTCTGGGGAACTGGCACAGAAGAGGCCAGTGTTGATCAGCCACTGAATGGTGGAAACAGGCTTGATGGGCCGAGTGGCCTCCTCCTGCTCCTCTGTGCTTCTTGTGATTTCAGAGGACATCCCACCCTCGACCGATTTTGCAGAAATGCCCTGGGTTGGATGTGGAGCCCCTCTCTCATGCGAAGGGCCATTAGCTCAGAGTCATGGGGGAGCCAGGCTAATGGTGAAGTTGGGGGGGGGGGGGGGGGCTACAGCGAGGACAACCGGCCAATGGGCCCAAGCTCTTCCTCTGAGGGAGGCGTCTGGTCAGATTGATCCACCTTGTGTCACCTCCAGTGACACCGGAGACGGGAGTATTACATCCCAGAGCGGCGCTGAGTGATATATTGGTGCCCACTGGTCTCGAGGTCAACAGTGAGTCAAGTCCACCTCCATAGGGTTAAAAGAAACGTCAGCTCGGGTCAAAGGGAGGGCAGTCGTGTTGGTTGGGCTGGGTTATTGGGGGTCATGTGAGGGTCATTGAGAGGTCAGATGTTGTTAAGGTTGGGGCTATTGAGGGTCAATGTCAGGGTCATTGGGGGTCATAGAAAGGTCAGCCATGTTAAGGTTGGGGCTATTGGGGGTCAATGTCAAGGTCATTGAGTGTCAACAGAACCAAGACAGGGAATAGAATTACCTGCTAATCAGCCACAATCTAATTGAGCAGTGGAACAGACTTGAGGGGCTGAATGGCCTTTGTGCGATGGTTCAGTGTGGGTGGGTTCAGTGGAATGGTCAGTCACCACTTGGTGAGCAGGTTCACAGTTGGGGGGGACGGAGGGGGTGGAGGGGACAGAGGGGTTGGAGGGGACGGAGGGGATGGAGGGGTTGATGGAGGGGACAGAGGGGGTGGAGGGATGGAGGGGTGGAGGGGTTGATAAAGGGGGTGGAGGGGATGGAGGGGACAGAGGGGGTGGAAGGGTGGAGGGGATGGAGGGGATGGAGGGGGTAGAGGGGGTGGAGGGGACAGAGGGGGTGGAGGGGGTGGAGGGGGTGGAGGGGATGGAGGGGACAGAGGGGGTGGAGGGGGTGGAGGGGATGGAGGGGGTGGAGGGGACAGAGGGGGTGGAGGGGGTGGAGGGGGTGGAGGGGACAGAGGGGGTGGAGGGGGTGGAGGGGATGGAGGGGGTGGAGGGGACAGAGGGGGTGGAGGGGGTGGAGGGGGTGGAGGGGACAGAGGGGGTGGAGGGGGTGGAGGGGACAGAGGGGATGGAGGGGTGGAGGGGGTGGAGGGGATGGAGGGGATGGAGGGGGTGGAGGGGACAGAGGGGGTGGAGGGGGTGGAGGGGATGGAGGGGATGGCTGCTGTGGTTGAACGGTGAGATATTTTACCATCGGTGGTTGATTCAGCCACTTCCTGCACCAGCTTCCTGCCACCCTGGAGGTGTGTCCCAGCCGGGTACAATCCCGCAAGACAGGAGGGTAAACAGCTGGGAGACACAGAGGGGAGCAGGGTACATGTTTCAGGTTGAAGACCCATCGCCAGCTCGGAGAAAGGGTCCACAACCTAAACATTCACCCTGCTTCTCTCTCCACAGATGCTGCCTGACCTGCTGAGTGTTTCCAACATTTTCTGTTTGTATTTCAGAATTCCAGCATCTGCATTTTTTTGATTTTTGTTCAGGAGGCACAAAGGGTGGAAATCAGTATTCCAGGGCAGTGCGGCTGGTAGAACCACCGCCTCACAGCTCCAGCGACCCAGGTTCAATCCTGACCTCCGGCGCCGTCTGTGTGGATTCTCCCTGTGGCCACGTGGGTTTCCCCCGGGTGCTCCAGTTTCCTCCCACATCCCAAAGACGTGCGGGTTGGTAGGTTAATTGGCTGCTGTAAATTGCCCCCAGTGTGCAGATAGGGGGTAGAATCTGGGGGCAGTTGATGGGAATGTGGGGAGAATAAAATGGGATCAGTGTAGAATTAAGGTGCTCGATGGTTGTTTACAACAGAGCCTGTTTCTGACTCTGAGAATACCTTAAACCAATTAGTGCAACACACACAATGCTGGAGGAACTCAGCAGGTCAGGCGGCATCTATGGAGGGAAATAAACAGTCAACATTTCTGGTCAAGGCCCTTCATCAGGACGGGAAAGGAAGAGGGCAGAAGCCAGAATAAGAAGGTCTCGGGGAGGAGCACAGGTTGGCAGGTTATAGGTGAGTCCAGGTGAGAGGGGGAAGGTAGGTGGGTGGGGGAGAGAGGGTAAAAGGGAATGGTGTGAGAAGCTGAGAGGTGATAAGGTGGAAGGGGCAAAGGGCTGAAGAAGAAGGAACCTGTTAAACCAGTTAATGTCGGGATTCACCACACAATCATTAGACCAAGTTTCCACCTACCTGTCCACGTACCACCAGAGTCTGCTTGTTGAAAATTGAGAACGGCATCTTCACATGTTCTGAGCTCCAGATTTCCTCTGGATTGGGAACAGTGAAGGGTAATATCTGCCCCGAGTGAAGTCCAGAGACCTGCAAGGAAGACGGTACAACTGCGTCACTGACGGCATGGCCCTCGCTGGGGTGGAGTTACTTTGGAATTAGTATCGATCCTTCACCTCACCCTCTTACCTCCACACAGACAGTGTGATGGTGTGTTGGCCTGAGAGGTGGTTCCCCAGAAACACTGGCTGCAGTGTCCCTCACCTCCTCCCCGTCTGGACCGGGACTGGCGCTAGCAGAAAGGTGGGATCCCATTCCTGCAGGGGCACCTGACAGCTGCTCCCTCTCCATGTCACAGTCTGCTTTCCTTGAAACTCATTCTTGGGTTTGCAGTCTCCTGGGAAGTCTGAGTATAAGTGAACAATATTAGACCAGATGCAGGAACTGAGGGAGCGACAGAAGGTGCTCAGTAAAACGATTAGATGCACGGAAAAATGGAGCAGGACATTTAGGCCATTGAGCAACAAGGAGATGGAGGAACTCAGCAGGTCAGGCAGCATCCATGGAGGGAAATAAACAGTCGACATTTCGCCCGAAACATCGACTGCCCATTTCCCTCCACAGATGCTGCCTGACCCGCTGAGTTCCTTCAGCAGATTTCCAGCATCTACAGTCTCTTGTGTCTCCATCTGGGCCATTGAGACTGCTGCACCATTCAACGTCATCATGAATTAACCTCAGTCTCAATTTCCCACTCTCCACACACCCCATGATGCCTTTTGTGTTCAAAAATCTATCATCTTTTTAAATATATTCAGTATCTTAGCCACCAGAGCTTCTGTGGTGGACAGTTCCACAGCTTCATCATTCTGTGAAGAAGTTTCCCCTGATCTCAGCCCCAAATGTTTTGCCCTGTGTCCCGAGACTGTGATCCCCTCATTCTAGACACCACCGGCCATGGGGAAACATCCTCCCTGCTGAGCCCTGTCCAGGTGAAGGATCTCGATCCGAAACGTTGACCGTCCATTTCCCTTCATAGATGCTGCCTGACCCGCTGAGTTCCTCCAGCAGTTAGCTTGTTGCTCCAGATTCCAGCATCTGCAGTCTCCTGTGTCTTCTGTACACTTCTAACAGATTTCCTCTGAACTCCAGTGGATACAGGTTTCGTCAGCTCAATGTCTCCTCATATTTTAGGAATCAGTCTGGTGAATCTTCACTGCACTTCCTCTATAGCAAGTGCATCTGGTCTTACACAGGGAGACCAAACCTGCCACAATTTTCCAATGGCCTCACCAAGACACCTTGCTCCTGTGCTCAAGTTCCTTGCTTTTACTAATAGAGAAATGTGGCATGCTAAATGGATATCCTGGCATTATCAAACACTGTTTGGGCCCCAGATAGAGCAGAGATAGAGAGACACAGCAAGAAAACAGGCCCTTTGGCCCATCAAGTCCGCACTGACCATCGGCCACCCATCTACACTAATCCCATTTTATTCTCCCCACATTCTCATCAACTGCCCCCAGATTCTACCCCTCACCCACAGACTGGGGGCAATTTACTGTGGCCAATTAACTCCCCAACCTGCACGTCGTTGGGACGTGGGAGGAAACTGGAGCACCCGGGGGAAACCCCCGCAGTCGCAGGGAGAACATGCAAACTCCACACAGACAGCGCCGGAGGTCGGGATTGAACCCGGGTCTCTGGAGCTGTGAGGCAGCTGCACCACTGTGTCTATTAAGGGATACCTGCTTTAGGAAAAAAGTGAAGGCCTTCAGGATAGTGCAGAAGTCTCTCTAGGGAGTGGGATTAGGGTCATGGGACCTGGGTTACGGGAAGAGACTGGAGAGGCTGGGACTGTTTCCTTCGAGCAGAGAAGGCGAAGGGCAAATTGGACCGATGGATGAGGACCCACCCTCTGCAAGGATTCAGTAACCAGAGAACATGGGTGACTGGTGAGCTGGAGTCTGCTGCCTGAGAGGCCACTGGGTAAATCCTCGGAGAGATGTGCAGGGATAACGGGAGCGAGAGGTGTGGGCTCAGGGGACCCGAGGGAGCAAGGCTCAGCACAGTGGGACCTTTCATGCCGTTTGACCCATCCCCCAGTGAATCTGCTCTCCCCTCCTCCC
This sequence comes from Pristis pectinata, assembly GCF_009764475.1. Lineage (NCBI taxonomy): Eukaryota > Metazoa > Chordata > Chondrichthyes > Rhinopristiformes > Pristidae > Pristis > Pristis pectinata. Next base: position 5,207,415 of record NC_067433.1, read on the forward strand.
CCGCGCCTGCCTATCACTATCTCTTACCTGCATCAACCTATCACCACCCTGTGCCCACCCCGCCTCCCCTCTTTAGTCCACCTATCACTGCTCTGCTTTTCCCTCCTATATATCAGGCTTCACCTTTTCCTATCTTCAGTCCTGAAGAAGGGTCCTGACCCGAAACGTTGACCGCCTGCTTTTCTCCATGGATGCTGCCTGGCCTGCTGAGTTCCTCCAGCATCATTGAGGACTTGAATCGACAGGGTGTAGAAGACTACGGACCAAGTACGGTAAATAGGATAGAATAGATGGGTACTTGAAGGGCTCATTTCTGTACAACTCCATGACTAGACCCTGACGAAGTCCAATGACTCAATCACCCTTGATCCTGAGGGACGGTTACAAACAGAGCCTGGAAGTTGATGAAAGCCTCACCCCTTCACCCCCATACTGTTCTGCAGCACAAATCAACAGCAGCTCTCCTGAAGGATGCTTTGACCTAACGTACCTGCCACTGGCAATCCCTCGATAAGGAAGTAACATTGTTTACAGCATTAAAGAGATTTAAGATTTCCACACATGTAGAAGGATCTGGAAACCAAACCCAGGGATCTGAAAGACATTCTGGACTGCAGGACACCCACTTACTCACCTCTCTGGTCTCCCAAGCTGCCGGAACAACTAAACCCTTGTGGTGTGACGTGACCCTCTGCCTGCAACCACCAATCAGATTCCAGCTTTTGCTTCTTCAGAGAACTGAAACCGAAACTCTGAGCTGTAAATATTCCTGTTTCCTCAACTGCCAAAGAACAGCGGCAGGAGAACATTGTAAGTGATCAGCTCGTACTACAGCGTCTGACCCTCTGCAGCGGAGTCCTCAGGCACTGCAGGCTGTTTGATGAGCTTCTGAGGAGGTGTTAAAAGATCAATGATTGACACACTTACAGCCCAGGGAGCAACACTGCCACAGCTGAAAACATTCCTGGTGTTTAACACTGGGTTACAGAGAGTCAGACTTTCGGAGGGGACATAAACTGCTTAAAAATTAAACTCCAGTGGGACTTCTGTGACTCCTGTTCACACAGCAGTGTGATCCTGCACGTGGAGAGACACAGAGGTCGACAGCTGTGCCACATCAGCCTGCCCCTTTACCTCCCAATCAGATAGCCCCGGGTTTAATTCCCCCTCCAGAGGTTTGGCCACGAAATGCAGGCAGCACAGCAGGTGGAGCCGCTGTCTCACACCGAGTTCGATACATGCTATGTCTCTGTGACTCCATATCTACCCCACCCCTCTAGAACACAAGAAAATAGGAGCAGGAGTAGGTCACTCGGCCCCTCAAACCTGCCCACCGTTCAATGTGGTCATGGCTGATCTGCTCCCAGGCCTCACCTCCTCCTCTGTGCCAATTCCCCAGAGCCCTCAATCCCCCAAATATTTATCGACATCCACCATAAATACTAAAGATCCAGCCATTAGCGTGGGAGTACTGCACTGTTGAAGGCGTTGTCTTTTAGATGAGATGGCAACCAGAGTCTCCATTCTCAGGGGGACTGGGCTGTGTTTCACCAGACTGGTTCCAGGGATTGTGGGTGTGTTGTTCCCACTGCCTAGGCAACAACCTTTGCTCTGGGCAAGGGCTGGTTGGGCAGTGGGGACAGTACCGCCTTGACTGGACATAGATGCTCAGCTCTTCCACTGGCGTGGGAAATATGGAGTTCGTCTGCACTCCCCCCTTCTCCAAACCAAAGGTCATCTCTAACCCTGGTGGGGCAGTCGGTAGCAGTGGTCAAGTTGGGTCAGATTATGTTTGTTCAGGAAGAGTGTTCTCTCTCCAGTGCCAAAAGCTATTGGCGTTGCAAATTGGGCCAGGGTCTGAGGGACGGCGGACGATGCCAGCTGCAAGTTCAAAGATCCTCCAGGCCACCGTGAGTGGGATGTTCCTACAGTGGGCATTGGGGGGGGTGAAGCTTTAAACAATGCCCCACAAAATTTTGGCCAATTTCATGCCCCCTTCCCATTCCCTGAGAATGTAGATAAGTACGGAAGTGGGTCCGGGAGTAGGTTTACAACAAGGACTGCTACGTGGTGCGGTCTTTGTTCCAAACTTACTCTGGCACCGTTCCCCAACTCCATCTCCGCTCATAAGAAAAGTTTAACAACTTCCAATTCCCGGGCTCCCACCGCGCCATCCTCACCATGGACGTCCAGTCCCTAATGGGGGGCTATGTGAGAGGGAAGGGTTAGATAGGTCTTAGAGCAGGAAAAAATTTCGGCACAACATCATTGGCCAAAGGGCCTGTACTGTGCTGTAATGTTCTATGTTCTATGTTCCCCGTCAGGAGGGGTCTTGGGGCTCTCCGCTTCTTTCTAGAACACCAATCCAACCAGTTCCCCTCTGCTAACACTCTCCTCCACCTGGCAGGACCCGTGCTTACCCTGAACAACTGTTCCTCTCCTCCCACCTTCTACAAACCAAAGGTGTTGCCAATGGGAACTAACTACATTGGACTTTTCATGGGCCATGTGGAGCAGTCTCTGTTCCAAACCTACTCTGGCACCATTCCCCAACTCTTTCTCCGCTAAAAATTGCCTCCACATCTCACCTCCCACCCTCGGTCACTGTCTCCACCCTTCCCTCCCCCATCAACTCATCACCCCTCCTCACCTGGATCCACCTATCACCTGCCGGCTCTTGGACCCCTGACCCACCCTACCCCCTCACCGGCTAACTGTCTCGACCCAAACTGACTGTCCTTTTCCTTCCACAGGCGCTTCTCGACCCGCTGAGTTCCTCCAGCAGTTTGTTTCCCCCTCTCCCCCAGCTGAAGTAAGCTGAGAACCAAGTCCCTTAGGGAAGCTGCTTCCAATATCCCCATTCCCAGGCTGTTAAACTCCAACCCCCCCCCCCCCCCCACCCTTAGGAGCAGATCTCGCAGATTTGTGAACTGGCTCCAAAAGCAAAACCCTGCAGATGCTGGAGGTCTGAAACAAAGTCAGAGTGATGGAAACACTCAGCAGGTCAGGCAGCACCCACGGAGAGAGGAACAGAGTTTGCGTTTCAGATGTATGACCTTCCGTCAGAAGTGAGAAAGTTAGGAATAATTACTGACTGCAACATAGAAAGAGGCCATTCCACCCATTGGGTTCATTCTAGCTCCCAGCAGAGTGATCCCATCAGTCCCCATCCCTGCTTATTTCCCTGTAAACTTTCTCTCTCACACATGTCCATAACTCCGCATCATTTGCCACTTACTCATAGCGAGGGGTAATTTACAGCAGCCAGTTAACCTACCAGCACACCTTTTACTGTGGGAAGGAACAGGATCACCCCGGGGGAAACCCACACAGTCACAGGGAGAACGTGTAAACTCCACACAGACAGCACCAGAGGTCAAGATCGAACCTGGGTCACTGGAGCTGTGAGGCAGCGGCTCGACCCGCTGCCACAGGTTTTAAGTTGCAGAGAAAGGGGGAAGAGTGGGGAGAGTTTGAAGCCACAAGAGATTCTGCAGATGCTGGAAATCTAGAGCAACACACGGAACGCTGGGGGATCTCAGTGGGTCGGGCGGCATCTGCGGAGGGAAACGGACATTCGACGTTTCGGGTCGAGACCCTTCACCTGGACTGAAAGGCAGAGGGGAGATGGTCAGTAAAAAGAGGTGAGGGGAAGGGGTGGAGCAAGAGCCGGCAGGTGATGGGTGGATCCAGGTGAGGAGGGGCTTTGGGCAGATGCAGGAGGGCAGGGTGGAGATGGTGACCGAGGCTGGGAGGTGAGGGGGGAGGTGACACAGGGCTGTAGATGGTGGAGACTGATGGCAGAGGAAGGTGGGGCATGGAACCAGATGAGGGAGGTGGGGAGGGCAGAGGGGAACAGTGGGAGGAGGGGACCCAGTGGGAGGAGGGTGTGGGTGATGGACAGATGGGGTGGCTGGAGGAGGGGAAAGAGACAGGGTGATGGGGGCTGGAGTGGGTGTAGGAGGAACTGGGTAGATCAGGAGGAGACAGAGAAGGGACGGAGGGGGAGCAGGTTACCTGAAGCTGGAGGATTCAGTGTTTGGACACGTTTTCTGACTCATGGTTGGGTCTCGGAGGCTGGGAACGTGCTCCACGCTGAGGCAGTACAGTCTGATGCCCCTGGATGGCGCTGCCTCCCAACCGCTGTTCACCCTGAGAGCCACTGAACCCAACAGATCAGACACACCAATGGCAACTCCCAGGCACTCTGACCTCAAGCATCACCATGGTTTCAAACATTTTTCTCCATGCACGTAGCTCCTTGCATCAAACAAATGCCTCTCTTAGGCAGAGCTCAGTGTTTTTGTTTTGTGTTCCATGCAGCGCAACTAAATCACCAGAACTGCTCACTCCTGCAACACTCCCTCCATCTCAGATACTCTGTGTTGGCATCAAATGTTCACCTCTGTCCCGTCACACACTCACAGGGCACAGGTTACACACAGGTGAAGCTCCCTCTACACCGTCCCATCACACACTCCTGGGGCACAGGTTACACATAGAGTGAAGCTCCCTCTACACCGTCCCGTCACACACTCCCAGGGCACAGGTTACACATAGAGTGAAGCTCCCTCTACACCGTCCCATCACACACTCCTGGGGCACAGGTTACACACAGAGTGAAGCTCCCACTACACCGTCCCGTCACACACTCCCGGGGCACCGGTTACACACAGAGTGAAGCTCCCTCTACACCGTCCCGTCACACACTCCTGGGGCACAGGTCAGACACAGGTGAAGCTCCCTCTACGCCGTCCCGTCACACACTCCTGGGGCACAGGTTAGACACAGGTGAAGCTCCCTCTACACCGTCCCGTCACACACTCCTGGGGTACAAGTTAGACACAGGTGAAGCTCCCTCTACACCGTCCCGTCACACACTCCTGGGGCACAGGTTAGACACAGGTGAAGCTCCTTCTACATCGTCCCGTCACACACTCCTGGGGCACAGGTTAGACACAGGTGAAGCTCCCTCTACACCGTCCCGTCACACACTCCTGGGGCACAGGTTAGACACAGGTGAAGCTCCCTCTACACCGTCCCATCACACACTCCTGGGGCACAGGTTACACATAGAGTGAAGCTCCCTCTACACCGTCCCGTCACACACTCCCAGGGCACAGGTTACACATAGAGTGAAGCTCCCTCTACACCGTCCCATCACACACTCCCAGGGCACAGGTTACACACAGAGTGTAGCTCCCTCTACACTGTCCCGTCACACACTCCCACGGCAAGGACAGCACAGGTTACACACAGATCATGGCACACTCTGCACTTGCTTTGCCACACACTCCGTAAGCAGGAGCAGCACTGGAATGATCAGGAGATGGGAGACTCCAATCACCCAGCTGGCTGCTGCTGTCAGATTTCACTCGACACTGATTGGAGTCAGGTGCTCCCAGCTCTCCCATCTCCCACAGATCCCAGCGATGTCCCAGATTTCCACAGCCGGGAATGGTGAGGCCAGCCTTTGGCCTGGCACCTCGTTGGGGGAGGAATTCTGGCCCAGTTGTGCCAACAGACCTGGATTCCCCAGAGGACCCCATCACTACCGGAGCTGAGGGGGCTTCAGAGAGCGGAGCAATCCCAAGCAAGCTGACCCCTCCTCCCTCAGCTGGAATCCTTCCTGGGAACCGGTCCCATACAACGAGGGAGTGCTGCACAGATTGCTGCCTTGCCCTGTGTTGATTCATTCTGGCCTTTGGTGGATATCTGGAGATATCTGGAGGACATCTTCAAGAGGCGGTGTCTCAAGAAGGCGGCATCCATCACTGCAGACCCTCACCACCCGGGACATGCTCTCTTCTTGTTACTACCATCAGGGAGAAGGTACAGGAGCCTGAAGACCCACACTCAACAATTCAGGAACAGCTTCTTCCCCTCCGCCATCAGATTTCTGAACAGTCCATGAACCCATGAACACTACCTCGTTATTCCTTTTTGTTTACGCTATTTTTTTATTTTGTAAGTTATAGTAATTTTTATGTCTTTGCACCGTACTGCTGCCACAAAACAACACATTTCACATTATATAAGGCAGTGATAATAATCCTGCTTCTAATTCTGGTGGTGTGTGGAGTCCCCAGTGGAGGTCCCTCTAACTGGGAGTCCTTCCCCTTGACGTTGGGGATGAAGGGCGGAGGGTGTTACACATGGTGGTTCAGTACCACAGGTCGTTAAGCTGCTTCACACACTTCCAGGACGGCTGTCCATCCTGCAGCCTGCACAAGCCCGTGTTCCACGTGTACGCAGAAAGTGTGAAGTCACCGCCGTGGATTCATAGGGAGATCCAGCATGGAAACAGGCCCTTCGGCTCACCGAGTCTGTGCTAACCATCAACCACCCTTCTTCATACCAATCCTGCCCGAACCCATTTTATTCTCCTCACATTCCCATCAAGTCCCCCCACCCCGGATTCTACCCCTCACCCACACACAAGGGGTAATTCACAGCGGCCCATTAACCCACCAATCCACATGGTTTTGGGACGTGGGAGGAAATCAGAGCACCCGGGGGAGAAACCCAGGTGGTTACGTGGAGAACGTGCAAACTCCACACAGACAGCGCCGGAGGTCAGGATTGAACCCGGGTCTCTGACTCTGTGAGGCAGTGGCTTTACCAGCTGCATCTCTGTGCTCCCCTTCTTCGAAGGGGCTGGTGCTTAAGTTCTGGTCGCACCTCTGCCCGTACTCGTGACTTTTGGTCACCTAGTGCGGAGGTGGGAAGTGGGATGGTCATGTGACCTCCTTGCCCGTCACCCTCTGGGCTTGGCCAGGGTTGTCGGTCACACAGGTCCAGGTAGGGGTCCATTGGGGGTGGGGGGTGGTCTGACTTGACTGCCTGTTTGTCTCCCGAGCTCATGTTTACATGTGGGTGTCCCTGGAGAGGGAGCACACAGTGTCCATTAGCTCATGGGAGGCTTTCCAGTATCAGTGGGCACCAGGGGAACTGATCACCAAGAAGTTTTAAATTAAAACAAAAAATGCTTGGAATACTCAGCAGGTCAGGCAGCATCTGTGGGAAGTGAAACAGAGTGAACGTTTCAAGTCAAGAACCCTTCATTGTAAATGGGAAACAAGTTAGTCACAGTGAGTGTAGGGGAGGAGAAATAAAGGACTGCAGATGCTGGAATCTAGATGAAAAACACGATGATGCTGGAGGAACTCAGCAGGCCAGGCAGCATCCGTGGAGAAAAGCAGGCGGTCAACGTTTCGGGTCAGGACCCTTCTTCAGGTCTGAAGATAGGAAAAGGGGAAGCCCGATATATAGGAGGGAACAGCAGAGCAGTGATAGGTGGACAACAGAGGGGAGGCGGGGTGGGCACAGGGTGGTGATAGGTAGATGCAGGTAAGAGATGGTGATAGGCAGGTGCGGGGGAGGAGGGGAGGGCAGATCCACCGGGGGGTGGGTCAAAGGTAAGGAGAGAGAGGGAAAAAAAGGTAAAAAAGAAGAGGCCAGGAAAGGGAAGAAGGGAGGAAGCCTGGTGTGTGCGGGGGAATGGACAGGACAAAGAAAATGAGTGGTGGCAGGATCTGAGATGCAGAACTCAACCTGGCCTTGAACACGTCCGCAAGGCTGCAAACAACGATACTGGTAATTGATTTATTACTGTCACATGTACCGAGATACAGTGAAGAGCTTTTGTCTGCGGGCCATCCAGACAGATCATTCCGTACATAAGTACATCGAGGTAGCAAAAAAGAAAACAGAATACCGAATAGAGTGTCACAGTTACAGAGAAAGTGCAGTGCAGGTAGACAGATAGAGTGTACAGGCCAGGCCAAGGTAAATTGAGAGATCAAGAGTTCATCTTTATCGTACGAGAGGTCCATTCAAGAGTCTGATAACAGCGGGACAGAAGCTGTCCTTGAGCCTGGTGGTACGTGTTCTCAGGCTTCTGCCTGACGGGAGGGGGGGAGGAGAGTGGGAAGGGTCCCCGATTATGTTGTCTGATTTCCTGAGGCAGCAGGAGTACAGATGGAGTCAATGGAAGGGAGGCTGGTTAGTGCCCCGTGGACTCCTTGTTGAGGGCCTGACGTTGATGCCCTCGGGATTTGCTCCTCCTGCTGGAGAAGCAGCCTCACTGTGTGCAGCAAAACCCACGGCTTTCTTGTCTCAAGAGGAAGGAAGCCCCAGCCTTCCCTCTCTGCCCAGCGGGTGAAACCGTCCTGCTCTGCTGCCACACTGGTGAATCTCGCCTTCTTGTGCCTCTCTGTCCTTTCTAACAGTATGCCAAATAATTGTCCTCGTTCCTCCCCCAGTGCTCAATTTCTTTTGATGCCCTTATTAATCTGCATTACTACTTTTAGAGATTTGCCTAATTGTATCCCCAGATTCCCTTAAACAGCTCAAGAATTTCCCCCCACCAGGTCCCCTCCCCCCGCTGTTCCCATCCACCCTCCCCACCTCCCTCATCTGGTTCCATGCCCCACCTTCCCCTCCTAGCAGATTCCACCATCGGCAGCCCTCACCGCCTCCACCTCTCACCTCCCAGCCTCGCACCATCTCCACTCCCTGCCTCCTCCATCTGCCCATCATCCCTCCTCACCTGGATCCACCCATCGCCTGCCAGCTCTCGTCCAACCTCTTCCCCTCACCTCTTTATACTGGCTCTCTCCCCTCTACTCTTCCAGTCCGGATGAGGCGTCTCGACCCGAAACGCCGACTGTCCGTTTCCCTCCACAGATGCTGCCTGACCCGCTGAGTTCCTCCAGCGTCTTGTGTGTCGCTCCAGATTCCAGCGTCTGCTGTCTCCTGTGTCAGCTTTGTCTGTTTTCAATTAGAATAACTAAAGCTGAACAAGCCTGCCTCAAATTGTAACACCAAGGAGATTACTTTTCCTCATTTATAAATCTAATCTCCCAAACACCACCTGCACCCTTCTCTCTTGCAGTCCTCCCTGCTGGTTCCTTGCTCATTCTTTTCAATCTCAGATCGCTCTCTCTCTCTCTCTCTCCATCTATCTCTCTCTCATCTGGCAGTGTCCTTCTGTGCGACATCAGTCACCCTCTCCTGCTCTCCGGCATGCCTCTGTTATTTAGACACTTTCTACGATTTGCAGGTGGATTGGAAAATGTGGAGCTCCGGTCAGGCTCGGACTCCGGATTTAGACTGATCCCAGCAACGTAAACGATGCAGAAAATCTGAAGATTATTGCTTCAAATCAGCCGTTTCTGCACATTCATCTTCCACAATTAGTGTTAGATATTCCCTTTTATCAAAACAATCGCTGAATTGAGATCGTGGATTGCTTTATTGTTCAAGTGAAGATCTGTGTCAGACTGTTTAGTCTGAAAAGACGAATGTCATGTTTTGCACTGAATACGGAAGCAAGATAATCCTTGTCGTTACTGTTTCTGCTCCGTACCAGGCTGGAGAAAGGTTTCCTTGCCCTTTGTTTCTGGTGGGTTTTCCCCAGCGCTCTGTTCCTCATTAACTCCCCTGGCTGAGATTCTGGAGCACAGCACGTTCTGCAGATATAAAAGAAAGTCCTTCCTCCTCCCTGCCCAATGTCGGCAGGGCCCAGTTTAAATCTCTTTAGGCTTCCTATGATATGATACGATATCTTTATTAGTCACATGTGCATCGAAACACACAGTGAAATGCATCTTTTGCATAGAGTGTTCTGGGGGCAGCCCGCAAGTGTCGCCACGCTTCCGGCGCCAACATAGCACGCCCACAACTTCCTAACCCGTACGTCTTTGGAATGTGGGAGGAAACCAGAGCACCCTTTTGTTCTGGCCATCAGTTAAGCATCACTGATGTCCTGCATGGTGAGTTATTCTCCCTGCCCTCCTCCTGATCCGGTCAACCACTCCATCGCTGCTCCCCCCACCCCCCCAACCCCTTTATCTGCCTCCACGTTCTTGCCCCTCCTGATAGGGCTTTTGAGGAGAGGGCAGGGGAGTGGGATCGAGCTGAGCTGATGATTCTTTCAAAGAGCCAACACGGGCACAAATGGGTTAATGCACTGTTGTGTAACATTGCAACACCTCCCATTCAGAACCTACACAGGGAGTACAAGCAGGAGGAGGCCATTCTGCCCCTCAGGTCTACTCACCCCCTCTTCAATAAGCTCATCTGATCTTCAGCGCCACTTTACTGCACTATCCCAAAATATCCATCCGTCTCTGAAAGTAAGTACAGCATCACTCAGAATGAATATTGACCAGACTTAACTCGGTCACACCTTGGGCAGAGCAGTTGCCATACCAAGGCCACAAGAAACTGCAGGAAGTTGTGGACACAGCCCAGTCTATCACATAAACCAGCCTCCCCTCCATTGACTCCGTTTACACTTCCCGCTGCCTCGGGAAAGCAGCCGACATAATCAAGCACCCCTCCCACCCCAGTCCCCCCTCCCATCGAAGATACAAAAGCTCAAAAACACGCACCACCAGGCTCAAGGACACCTTCTATCCTGCTGTTATAAGACTTCTTGTACGATAAGATGGACTGTTGACCTCACAGTCTACCTCGTCATGGCCTTGTACCTTATTGTCTGCCTGCACTGCACTTTCTCTGTAACACTATGTTCTGCATTCTGTTATTGCTTTTCCCTTGTACTACCTCGATGCACTGATGTGATGAAATGATCTGCATGGATGGCATGCAAAACAAAGATTTTCACTGTACCTCAGTACATTTGACAATAATAAACCAATTACCAATTACTCTTGTGGCTGTTTCTTGATCTTACTAGGCCAGAGAACTCCCCCACTGTGTGTGATCAGCTATCTTTCTCCCTCCCTGACTGCTCTTTGCACTGGGAATGTCCTTTGATTTTCTGCTGCCACCTGGGCTCCATCACTGGTGTCAACGGAAGGCTTTTCTTTCTCAGTGGCTTTTCTTGCTATGCCAACACCCTGTGACAGATGGATTCTAGAGTCTCCTGGCAACGTGGTTCCAGTGTGTGAACATTCCTTCCTCTTCCTAATTTATGTACCACCTCTCAGGAATAGGAGCAGGCGGACGGCCCTCAAGTCCTCTCCACCATCCAACTGTTGGCCTCGGGTCCATGTTCCTGATGCTTCCCCATAACCCCCTAAAATCAACCCCAAGTACACTCAGAGATTCGGCCTCCACTGACCACAGCCCTCGGGGGGAGTCCCCCTCACCTGCATCTGAAATGGGCAACTTCTTGTTCTGAAACCATGCCCCCTAGTTCTGGATAACCCAACTGGGGGGAATATCCTCCCTGCATCAATCTGTCCCTCAAAACCTCTTTATGGACACCACCAACACCTCTCACTGTCAATGCCCAGAGCGTTACCCTCCTTTGGACTGAGTTTGCTACGTCTGAATGTCTGAGATAGGACTGGGAGCTGCTGCCCTCGAGGCAGTGGCCAAGCTGGCCTTCAAATTTGATGAACACTTGAAGGGTAAAAGTTGCAATTATATTCCAGGCGGAGCACTGCGTGCAGTTCTGGTCACCACACCACAGGAAGGAGGTGACTGCACTGGAGAGGGTGCAGAGGAGATTCACCAGGTTGTTGCCTGGGATGGAATAAGGAGAGATTGGATAGACAGGGCTTGTTTTCCTAGGAGCGGCGAGGCTGAGAGACGTATACAAAATTATGGTGGGTGGGGGGGTGTGTAGATAGGATGGACAGTTGGAAGATTTTCCCCGTAGGAGAGAGATCTAAAACTAGAGAGTGTAGGTTCAAGGTAAGTGGTAAGAGGTTTAGAGTGGATCTGAGGAAGATTTTTCCCACTCGGGGTGGTTGGAATCGAGGTCACACTACCTGAGGAGGTAGGGGAGGCAAAGACTCTCACAATATTTAAGAAGTACCTAGACAGGCGTTTGAATTGACAAGGCATAGAAGGTTATGGACCAAGTGCTGGTTAATGGGATTAGTAGTAGATAGGTACTTGATAGTCAACGTGGTGAGCCGAAGGGTCTGTTTCTGTGCTCACTGACTCTGTGTTCAGGCAAAGGTCATTGGAACACCAAGCAAAGGAGTTGTTTTTTTATTGATCAGAAGCTATTAGCAAGATCACTCTGGGGAGCTATAGACTGAAAAGTCTCAGAGAGCAGCTTTCACAAACTACACTTGTACGTTGCAGGTTTAATTAAGGCTGTGAAGACAAGTTCCCATGTGTACACCACTCGGGCAGTAGGTACGTGGGTCTGTTGCTGGGAAATGGAGCACATAATCAGTGGTGTAAGCTGTGTAAGCCCTTCCTAGATAACTCTCCCTAGAATTTTAAAGAGGAAAAGTTCCAAGTGTCTTGGAAAGGAAATGGGGAACGGAATTAATATGAAAGCTCTTTCAAGGGAACCAGCACAATGGGCCAAATGGCCTTCTGTGCTGGGTCGTGCAAAGGCTCTGTGGGAAGACTCAGAAGGGGAGACACCTCTTTGGTTGAAATAAATATGTTACAGGTGGGACAAAACATTGCCCAATGAAACAGGGTGAGAATTACATCAGAGGTTCAGAGGCCAGACAGGGTCAATGCTGGGAGGGTGTTTCCACTTCTGGGAGAGTCCAGAACCACAGGGCGCAGTCTCAGAATTAAAGGAACCTCATCTGAGACTGAGATGAAGAAAGATTTCTTCCCTCGGGGGGCTGTGAGTGTTTGGAACTCCTTACTGCAGAGAGCTGTGGGGGAAGAGTCCTGTGCATACTTTAGGCTGAGATAACTAGATTTCTAATCAGTAAAGGGATCAAGGGTCACGGGAAAGGGCAGAGAAATTGACACAAGGAATGTCAGATCAACCAGGATCCCACTGAATGATGGAGGAGACTAGAGGGGGTGAATGGCTGACACCAGTACCTCCTCCTGCTAGTTGCACAATGCTTTATCAAAATCATTTCTCTGCATCCCTCTTCCCTCAAATGTGACGTTCTCTGCAGAATGCTGGCTGGGTTCCTGACCAATGATTGCTTGGTTTTCAGGTTTGACATTAGTCAGTACATTTACTTGACGCTTTGTTTTGACGTTTGTCAGAATTCTCAACTTTTCCGAGCATTGCCAGATCTTTTCATTGCTGACTATCTGTAATGACAGCTTCCAGGATTCTGAAACTGACTCCTACCATTTCTCCACGCAGAATTATAACCTGCTAAGGTAACACTGTGGAGCTAGAACCATCAATTACCAAGCCACTGAATTAAACAGTGTTATGGCTATGACTAATACAGAACCAGGGCGAGTGGGACTATAACAGGAACTGTTCTTTCAAAGAGGAGGCCTGTGCATGGTGACTAAGTGAACTCTTCCTCCATCACATCATGAACCCTGAGCATCGAAGGAAGGTGTTACCAGGTTAGCAGTTGTTATGCTACAGATCCCAGTGATTTGTACAAGTTGCGTATTGGACAAGCAGTTGAAAGAAACGTTATCCTACGCCGATATGGTCACCGGCTCTTAAAGCCATGAACTTATCTTTCCTAATTTGGAGCACTGTGCACAGTTTTGGTCACCCTGTTGTAGGAAGGATGTGGTTAAACTGGAAAGAGTGCAGAGAAGATTTACAAGGATGATGTCAGGACTAGAATGCCTGAGTTACAGGGAGAGGTCGGCCAGGCTAGGACTTTATTCCTCGGAACGTAGGAGAATGAGGGGTGACCTTATAGAGGGGTTTAGAATTACGCGAGGTAGAGATAAGCTTTTCACACAGAGGGTGGTGAGTGTACGGAACGAGCCGCCAGAGGGAGTGGGTGAGGCAGGTACAACAGGGTCATTTAAGAAGCACTTGGACAGGTACATGGAGGGGTGGGGCTTGGAGGGATATGGGCCGAATGCAGGAAATTGGGACTAGCTGGGTGGGCACAATGGTCAGCATGGACTGGTTGGGCCGAAGGGCCTGTATCCGTGCTGTATTATTCTATGACTCTAATCTTCTTGTCCTCCTCTCCAGGCATTGAGCAAAATTGTTATAGAGTCGCAGAGAGAGACAGCATGGAAACAGGCCCTTCGGCCCACCGAGTCTGTGCGCTCCATCAACCACCCATTTACACTAATCCTATATTAATCCCATATGTTTTTATTTTCCTCACATTCTCACCAATGAGCTGTGGCTCAGATTAAAATGCATCGTCTTCCTTTTGGTTCTTTGCTTAGTCAGATACTGAGCTCTGCAATAGGGCACTACAAAACCCGACCCAGTCCACTTCCTTACTGCCAGGGACAGTCAGCTGAGAGCTGCAGAGTGCCGTGGACTCAGCCCAGTACATCATAGGCACATCCCTCCCCACTGTCGGGAAGATCTACAGGAGGCGCTGCCTCAAGAAGGCAACATCCATCAACAAAGATCCCCACCATCCGGGCCGTGCCGTCTTCTCGCAGCTGCCATTGGGCAGGAGGTACAGAAGCCTGAAGTCCCACACCACCAGGTTCAGGAACAGTGACTTCCCTTCAACCATTTGGTTCTTGAACCAACCTGCACAACCCGAATCAATACCTCAGTATAGCAACCTGATGAGCACTTTGCACTAAAATAGACTTTTTTTTGTTTTAATTGTGTTCTTTCTTGTAAAAATTGTGTACAATTTATGTTTAATTTATGTTTTTCTTGTGAATGCTGCTTATCTGATGCTCTGTGCCTGTGATGCTGCTGCAGGTAAGTTTTTCATTGCACCTGTGCACACATGGACTTGTGCAGATGACAATAAACTCGACTTTACTTTGACTTTAAGAGGCTGAAACCTAGCCTCTGAAACCTAGAAGTTTAACCTGGACCAACAAAGTGTGACCTATAAGAGAACTGCCCAGGAATAAACAATTAGTTTGGGTTAATTTTATTAAATTATTTTGTTCAGCCTAATAAAACAAGTAGTTTTGATAGGAACACTACCCTCATTAAAACCCGACAAAATTATGGAAACCCACTGAACTCTCTAAATTACTCAGTGAAATCTAACAACAAAATGTTAACACTAACTACCTGTGACATGAAGCAGTTTATTTTTGATACTACTGGCTGAACTCCCCCGATGATGCACCATCAGGCTTGTCTCTATCTTCCTCTCACGATTAGGAACAGGAGCAAGCTGTGTGTGGAGTCAACAATTAGTTTTACGCAGGATGGTTTAAATAGGGCAGGCGTTGTAATATCTAACAGACAAAAAAATGTCCTTTAAGCTGTAAGAATATTCATTTAAATGACCTGTTGTGCTTAGACAAGAATAACAACTTACATTTATATAGCACCTTTTAATCCATCCTGGAGACCATTAAGCAACTGTTGACAATGGGCACATAGTAGCGTTGGTCAAAGAGGTGTTAGGGACAGGAAGGGAGGTGGTGAGGGAGAGAATTCCAGAGTTTGGAGACCTTGGACAGTGAAGGTGCAGCCACAAACGGTGGAGAAATTAAGTCCAGGCAGGCGTAGAGGGAGCAACACACAACCTGCTGGAGGAAAGCAGCGGGTCGAGCAGCATCTGCGGAGGGAGATGGACAGTCGACGTTTCGGGTCCAGACCCTTCATCAGGACTGGGAAGAAAGAGGGGAGATGGTCAGTATAACGAGGTGGGGGGAAGGGGTGGGAGCAAGAGCCGGCAGGTGATAGGTGGACCCAGGTGGGGGGGGGGGGAGGGTGGGAGTGATGTCAGAAGCTTGGAGGTGATAGGTGGAAGTGACAAAAGGCTGAAGATGATGGAATCTGATAGGAGAGGAAGGTGGAGCCTGGAATAGAGGGAGGGAGGTGGGGAGGGGAACCGGTGGGAGGAGTGTGTGGGTGATGGACAGGTGGAGAGAGTGAGGGTGGGGAAAGAGAGAGGGTGATGGGGGCCAGTGGGATCAGGAGGAGAGAGAGAAAAGGGGGGAGAAATGACACCTGATCTTGACTTCAGCTCCACATTCTTGCCCATCCCCCCCAACCCTCAATTCCACTGCAGACCAGTCGTCCTTGAGCACAGTCCCACGGCTGCCTGGCACAGGGATTTACAAAGATTCACTGTCTTTTGAGAGAAGTGACCTCTCCTCTGCCTCCGTCTTAAATGGGCGACTCCCAATCCCGAACCTCTGCCCCACTGGTTCTAGATACCCTCAGCAGGGCAAACATTCTCTCAGCGTCCACCCTACCAGGACACCTCAGAAGCATGTACGACCTCCAACACTCCCGTGTGAGTGTAAGAAAGGAATTTATCCTCCTCTCGACTGACCTGCAGCCTCTGACATGGCTGACGACTCCTCCTTCAGACTGAAACGATGTTTGACAGTGTGGCTGACGCCAGGTTCCACGTTATTCCTGGACCCCAGTCTTATCCGCTCTGTGTCCACACAGACTGTCGTGTCTACATTATACTTTTAACCACAAAGGAGCTTATTTGGCCCATTGGGTCGATGCTAGCTCCCAGGACAGCAATCCCATCAATTCTCTTTCCCCTCTCATTCTATCCCTGGGCCCCTGCAGTTTATTCTCTCTCACACATCGCTGTCAATCCTTTCTTCCAGTGACTGACCCTAAACCCAATGACTTGGCCTCCACCGCCCTCTGTGACAATGAATTCCGCAGATTCACCACCCTCTGGTTGAAGGCATTCCTCCTCAGCTCGGTCTTAAAGGGACGTCCCTTTATTCTGAGGCTGTGTGAACCCACGTGGTCACAGGGAGAAGATGCAAACTCCACACAGACAGCACCCGACATCAGGATCGAACCCGGGTCTCTGAAGCAGCACTGACTGGGTCAGATGGAGTCACCGAGATCCTCACCTGTCACCACTGCCGATAACTGATCCCGGGCACCATCACTTTCCCAACTCTCCCACAATATCACTGGACCTCAGCCTGACCACTTCCCTGATATCCTCCTGCCCCATCTCCTGCCTGATCCTCAGTACCCTGACCCATCCCTGGGAGTCCTGACCTTCCTGTGGTTCCACTCTCAGATGTTTTTGTCAACATTAATATCGTGTCTTGTGCATTTTCTCCATGATTGTTACCCCATGTTAGAATATATGTATAAGTATGTCTATCAATGCCCACAACCTCAATCTGATGGGATACCCTGTGTGTAAAGGGTGTAGGTTTTATAAAAAGGGCAAAAAAGATTAAAATTTTACTATGACATTAAATGAATCTGCAGTTCTCTGATACAAAGATAAGATAAGATATCTTTATTAGTCACATGTACATCGAAACACACAGTGAAATGCATCTTTGCGTAGAGTGTTCTGGGGGCAGCCTGCAAGTGTCACCACACTTCCGGAACCAACATAGCATGCCCACAACTTCCTAACCTGTATGTCTTTTGGAATGTGGGAGGAAACTGGAGCACCCAGAGGAAACCCACGCAGTCACGGGGAGAACATACAAACTCCTTATAGGCAGCAGCCGGAATTGAACCCAGGTCGCTGGTGCTGTAAAGTGTTATGCTAACTGCTACACTACCGTGCCTGCCCTTAACTACCGTTCACTTGACCTTAACTACTGTAACCTTAACGTAGCATTGACATTATAATCATTGTCGAAGAATCTCTACCAGTCTTCTCCCTATTCTCTCCCAATTAGAAGACTGGTAGTCAGTAATCAGAGGTGCAAAGGGACTTGGGAGTTCAGGATTCCCGTAAGGTTAACCTGCAGGTTGAGTCAGTAGTAAGGAAGGCAAATGCAACGTTAGCATTCACTTCGAGAGGACTAGAACATAAAAGCAAGGATGCACTGCTAAGGCTTTGTAAGGCGTTGGTCAGACCACATTTGGAATTTTGTGAGCAATTTTGGTCCCTGTAACTAAGGAAGGATGTGCTGGCCCTGGAGAGGGTCCAGAGGAGGTTCACAAGAATGTTCCCAGGAATGAAAGGCTTAACGTATGAGGAACCTTTGATGTCTCTGTACTTGATGGAGCTCAGAAGGATGAGGAGGGATCTCATTAAAACCTACTGGATACAGAAAGGTCTGGATAGAGTGGAGGTGGAGAGGATGTTTCCATCACTGGGAGAGTCTAGGCTCCGAGGGCACAGCCTCAGAAAAAAGGGATGTCCCTTTAAAACTGAGATGAGGAGGAATTTCTTCAGCCAGAGGGTGGTGAATCTGTGGAATTCGTTGCCACAGACGGATGTGGAGGCCAAGTCATTGGGTGTATTTAAGGCACAGATTGATAGGTTCTTGATTGGTAAAGGGGTTGAGGGTTAAGGGGAGAATGTGGGAGAATGGGGGTTGGAAAACAATCAGCCACGATTGAATGGTGGAGAAGACTCGATGGGCTGAATGGCCTAATTCTGCTCCTATATCTCATGTTTGTATGGTCTTATGTGCTGCAATAAACTCAGGACTGTTAGACTCCCTTGGCTGTCGACATGGTAATGTTTCCAATGCTCACTTCTGACCCTCCTTTTGCTCTGGTTCCTGTTCTTTGGCTCACAGTCCACAGGTCCAACATTCCACATTCTGTCTGACCCTCTGATCTCCCAGGAATGTCCATCATTGACTGTGTTTGAACAAATGATCATTGGCCTGTAACCTTCATGGTGTGTGTCTCTCCCTCCACGTCTGCTGCCTGACTTGGTGAGTAGATTCATTATTACGTCAGATTTCCAGCACCCACAGTGTTGCTGTTGTGGTCGTACTTCTCTCACAGTCCGAGTCCCAAGTGATTACTGCACGTTCACTTCCTGCTGAGATCAGCTCACAAGTGGAAGTAAAAGAACACAGGCCACTGTCTGGTCTAAAGGAGCCACTTGGCCTTCTCAGACCTTCACCATAATCTCTTCATACTTCACAAGTCCGCAGTGTACTGATTATTATTTATACACAAGACTGCCTCCTCTGTCTACTGTGGAAGTACCCTGGACTTTATCGCAGTGATGAGGAGGCTCCTGTGATTCACACAGTAGAACATCCTCACACATACATGACAGGTTAAAGAGTGACCTACCTTCCCGTAGCACCTCTCGTAGTCTCAGGACATCCCCTTCACAACCAATGAAGGCTGTGGTCACTGTTGCAATGTAAGAGGCAGAGAAGCCAATTTGCACACAGGAAGATCCCTCAAGCAGTCTTGTGAAGATGTCCAGATAACCTGTGTAACCTGATCCTCGTTGATTGATAAATGTTGGCCAGGGAGTAAGTCTCTTGAAATAGTGTCCATGGGATCTCAGAGGATAGGCAGGGCCACAGCTTAAATTCTCGCTTGGAGCAGAGCCTTGCTACCTGACTCAAGCCCAGGAGCTGACGATGTGTGTTGGGGGTAGGACCAGGTCAGGTCACAGAGTCATCGAGAGATACGGCATAGCAACAGGCCTTCAACCCACTGAGTCCACACCAACCAGCAAGCACCATTAACTGGTAATTGGTAATTGGTTTATTATTAACAGTTACCAATTTAACTTTAAACTTGACTTTAAGACTTTATTGTCACATGTACCGGGATACAGTGAAAAGCTTTGCGTGCCATCCAGACAGATCGTTCTATACATCAGTACATCGAGGTGGTACAAAAGAATGCAGAACATAGTGCTTCAGTTACAGAGGAAGTGCAGCTCAGGTAGACAAATAAAATGCAAGGACCACGACGTGGTAAACTGGGAGATCAAGAGTTGATCTTTATCATTTATGTGTTCAGGAGTTTTGTAACAGCGGAATAAAAGCTGTTCTTGATCCTGGTGGTACGTGTTCACAAGCTTTTGTATCTTCTGCCTGATGGGAGGGGGGAGAAGAGAGAGTGACCGGGGTGGGAGGGGTCCTTGATCATGTTGCCTGCTCTCCTGAGGCAGAGGGAAGTGAAGACAGCGTCCATGGAGGGGAGGCTGGTTTGTGTGATGGACTGGACAGTGTCTACAACTCTCTGTAATTTCTTGTGGTCTTGGGCAGCGCAGTTGCCATACCAAGCCGTGATGCATCCAGATAGGATGCTTTCTCTGCCAGCACAACCTCTGCCGGCAGTGCGTTCCACGCACCCACCACTCGCTGTGTAAAAAAATTTACCCCTAACCTCCCCCTTATACCTTCCTTCAATCACCTTAAAATTATGTCCCCTCGTGTTAACCATTGTCACCCTGGGAAGAAGTCTCTGACTGCCAATCGATCTATGCCTCTTATCATCTTGTACACCTCTATCAAGTCACCTCTCATTCTCCTTCTCTCCGAAGAGAAAGGCCCCAGCTCACTCAACCTACCTTCATAAGACGTGCTCTCCAATCCAGGCAGCTTCCTGGTAAATCTCCTCTGCACCCTCTCTAAAGCTTCCACATCCTTCCTATAATGAGGCGACCAGAACTGAACTCCAAGTGTGGTCTAACCAGAGTTCTATAGAGCTGCAACACCACCTCACGGCTCTCGAGCTCAATACCCCAATTAATGAAGGCCAACACACCATACACTTTCTTAACAACCCTATTGACCTGCACAGCAGCCTCAAGGGATCTATGGATGTGGACCCCAAGATCCCTCTGTTCCTCCACACTGTGAATAGTCCTGCCATTACCCTTGTATTCTGCCTTCAAATTCGATCTCCCGAAGTGTATCACTTCACACTTTTCCGGGTTGAACTCCATCTGCCACTTCTCAGCCCAGCTCTGCATTCTATCAATGTCCAGTTATAATCTACAGCAACCTTCTACACTATCCACAACACCACCAACCTTTGTATCATCAGCAAACTTACTAACCCACCCTTCCACATCCTCATCCAAGTCATTTATAAAAATCACAAAGAGCAGGGGTCCCAGAACAGATCCCTGCAGGACACCACTGGTCACCATCCTCCAGGCAGAATACACTCCATCTACCACCACCCTCTGTCTTCTATGAGCGAGCCAATTCTGAATCCACACAGCCAAGTTTCCCTGGATCCCATATTTCCTGACTTTCTGAAAGAGGAATCTTACCAAATGCCTTACTAAAATCCATGTACACCACATCCACTGCTCTACCTTCATCAATGCGCTTTGTCACATCCTCAAAGAATTCAATCAGGCTCTTGAGGCACAACCTGCCCCTCACAAAGCCATGCTGACTGTCCCTAATCAGACTATGCTTCTCCAAATGCCCATAAATCCTGCCTCTAAGAATCTTCTCCTGTAATTTGCCCATCACTGAAGTAAGACTCACTGGTTTGTAATTCCCAGGGTTGTCCCTACTCCCTTTCTTAAACAATAGAATAATATTTGCCTCCCTCCAATCCTCTGGCACTACTCCTGTGGCCAGAGAGGACGCAAAGATCATCGTTAAAGGCACAGCAATCTCTTCCCTCGCTTCCCATAATAACCTTGGATATATCCCATCCGGCCCCAGTGACTTATCTATCCTAATGTTTTTCAAAAGTTCCAGCACATGCTCTTCCCTCACGTCAACCTGCCCTAGCATATCAGCCTGTCGGTACACCATCCTCACACATGTCAAGGTCTCTCTCTCTGGTGAATACTAAAGTAAAGCATTCATTAAGGACCTCCCCTACTGTACAGTACTGGAGCTGCTTGGCCAGAGGCCCAGCTAGTTAAGGAACACAGAATTGAAGTTCTACAATGAAGATGTTGTCTGTTCCTGTAGTTTTTGCCATATCTAGTGTTCGTTGCCATCGCAAGGAGTAAATTGAATTGGCTGGAGACAGGCTAATGTGATGGCGGGGATCTGGGGAGGGAGCTGAGATGGATTACCTACTCCTCGTGAACATGGTTGCAAATGCCCCAGCCATGTCTCTCGTACTCACACTCTAAGACGTTGGGGGTTTTCATGGAGCATCCTAATTGTTTAATTATCCATTGTCATCCACAAAGCAAACCACTGATATGTGATTGTGGGGTCAATCAGCTCAGTCTATGGCATGTTGCTTTACCTCTTTCTGGCACACCTGTGGAGAAAACTACACTTAATATTCCAGTTATATGACTTTCACAAGCTGACTGAAAGGTTTGATAAAAGGTTCTCAACCCGAAACATTAATCTCCTACAGATGCTGCCTGACCTGCTGAGTATTTCCAGAACACTGGTTTTTATTTCAGATTTTCAGCATCTGCAGTACCTTGCTATGGGATCACTCAACTGATTTAGACACAAGTGGATAGATGACCTTGGGGTGAACATTGTGCTGTTTCTGCCTTTGTCTTGTCAAGTGTCACGGTCAAAGCCAACTGGTCCCGCCAGTTTTATTCTTCTTGTAGCATCTTGCTACAAACAATAATTTGCTCAGTGATTTCAGAGGGACCTTTAGAGTCAACCACATGTCTGTGGGTCTGGAGTCATCACCAGGTTAACAATAGAAGATCTCCTCCCACCAACATCATTAGTCAACTAGATGGTCTCTAGAAATTGACACAAGTGGGATCCTAATCACCACACCTACAAGTGGTTTCAATAGACCTGGTTCCACATTCAACAGATCAGAAATTAGTACATCTCAGGAGAAAGAGGTAACACCACAGACCTGGTCCATCTTTACCCAGAGTGGAAGAGGGGGGAGATTGGGAAACTGGTGCTGAGAAGATTGGATCAGCCTTGGTCTTTGAGAATGGTGGAACAGGTTCAAGAGGCTGAGCTGCTTCTAACTCCAATGTTCCTATGGTCACCATCGCTGGTACCAGCTTTTTGTTACACCAGCAGAGTGAAGAAGGAAATGCCCAGTGACAGGACAATACACTCCTGACATCACACTTTTTTGTCACGTTTCATCAGATCTCCCTGCTGACACTCAGAAGGCAGAGAAGTACCAGACCAACACATTGGAGCCTCAGTGTCTGCAATTAATTGATAGTCCCACAAACAAGGCCAAGGTTCTGAAATAGCAGCAAATAACCTTTGAATGAACTTTAAGGAGATCTAGCTTCACCATAATACTGGGTTACATATTGTGATGATGCCCTGCTCATTACACCAAATATCCTTTAACTAATTGACTTGTTACAGGGGGAATCTCCTGCAACAGGGGAATGCAGATAGAAGTTTCCCCCCAGTTTGGATGAGCACATCTGGCAAACCCGAGATCTACCCTTGTTGCTTCAAATTTCTGACTCGCAGTGGTAAGATTGCAGAGCAGACTTGTGCATAGCTGCCGCTCTGTGTGGACATTACTCTTTTCCTCACATTGTTCCCTTCTCCGTTTCGAGCAGGCTGTCCCGCTCAAAGTTTCCACTACTTAACAAAGCCTGTGAACCTCTTCCTCTCTCTGTCTTACCCCAATTCTTACAACTTAGAGTGATGGAGTCATTGGGAGCCACAACACAGGAACAGGACCTTTTGGACCACTGAGTCTGCACTGACCGTCAACCACCTGTCTACACCTATCGTACATTAAATAATTGCTCCAGAAAATAGAGCAATGGAGACACACGGCACGGAAACAGGCACTTCCCACCGGGGTCATTCTCTCTTCTCCCCTCTCCCATCAGGTAGAAGATACAGGAGCCTGAGGGCACGTATCACCAGGCTCAAGGACAGCTTCTACCCCACTGTGATAAGACTATTGAACGGTTCCCTTATACGATGAGATGGACTCTGACCTCATAATCTACCTCTTTGTGACCTTGCACCTTATTGTCTACCTGCACCGCTCTTCCTATGTAGCTGTGACACTTTACTCTGTACTGTTATTGTTTTTACCTGTACTACATCAATGGACTCTGTACCAACTCAATGTAACTGCACTGTGTAATGAATTGACCTGTACGATCGGTATGCAAGACAAGTTTTTCACTGTGCCTCGGTACAAGTGACAATAATAAACCAATTCCAATACAATACTTCAGCCTACCAAGTCCATGCCGACCAAATATCCATTTACACCAATTCTACACTAATCCTACTACTTCTTCTCCCCACATTCCCATCAACTCCCCCCAGTTTCTACCATTCACCTACACACGAGGGGGGCAATTTACAGCGGTTAAATAACCTACCGACCCGTATGCCTTTGGGATGTGGGAGGAAACCCACAGAGTCACAGGAAGACTGCACACAGACAGCAGCTGAGGTCAGGATCGAACCCGGGTCTCTGGTGTTGTGAGGCAGCGGCTCTACCCGCTGCGCCACTGTGCTGACCACAAACTTTATGCTAGGATGTGGAATAAGCTTTTTCCTTAATGTAGTACAGATAGGGATGGAGGGAGTGAGGAGGGCAAATGTGTTTATATTCCCAGAGGCAGATCATTAACATTTTGGGGTGAATGTGAATGGGATTTTGATGATTGGGTGGTAGAGACATTAAAATCCCACCCTGTTTCTGTCCGGAAGTGATAATGCTGGGATTTTGTGTGACTCCTCGCTCCTTAAGATATTTTTCTGACTGAGGAAGGGAGTTTGAGCTGCTTTTTCACTGATCCATTCTAATAGCTCCTCTTACCCAATCCATTTGCACCTTCTCATTGAAAAAAAATTCCTTTTCTTTAGTTTTAATTAATATTGATCCATGAAACCATCATCAGCAAGTAAAAACTTCCTCATGTATAACAGAAAAATTACTCTGTTCTCACTGCTTTGCCAGGGTCCGCTCCTTGTCAAGTAGTCTATAACTCGACTAAGATTAACAGCTCAGTATTAATAAGCGCCTGTCGCAATCTTATTATTATTGGTAATTGGTTGATTGTCACATTTACCGAGATACAGTGAGAAGCTTTTTTTTTGCGTGCTGTCCAGACAGACCATTCCGTACATAAGTACATCAATGTAGTACGAAAGGAAAACAATAACAGAATGCAGGGTTACACTTACAGAGAAAGTGCAGTGCAGATAGACAAATAAAGTGCAAGGGCCACGATGAGGTAGATTGTGAGATCAGGAGTTCATCTTTAAGAGTCTGATAACAGTGGGATAGAAGCTGTCCTTGAGCCTGGTGGTACGTGTTCTCGAGCTTCTTTATATTCCAAAGAGGTATGCAGTTAGTGAATGATCCAGTCATTTATTTTAAGGGCAGACGTGATGCTAATGGGGTTATAGAAACATACAGCATGGAAACAGGCCCTTCAGCCCATCTGGTCCATGCCAACAATCGTGTACCATTTTTACACTAATCCTACACTAATCCCATTTTATTCTCCCCAGCTTCCTCAACCGCAAGGTGATGCAGACAAAATGGTGATAGTTAACAGGAGAAAGAAAATGCCCCACAGTTGGTTGTCGAGGATGCAGACATTGCCGGTAAGGCCGACCCTAAGTTGTCCATCCCTGCTCCTCCACCAGTTGCTTTTTGCTGATTATACTGTGATTGATACTAAGTATTGGAACCATCTCAGTCCTGGGAAGAAGGGTCCAGGTTCTGCAAAAGCCAGAGGTGGAATCCTTCAATCTCCTGGCAATCCGTCAATGCTTCGAGTACCTCAATCTCAATGCCCTTCGGCCTTTACCTACAGACTGTTGCTTTGTGGCCTTCACCTGAGTCACGCAGAGCAGAGTTGTTGTACCTCCTCGTCCTCCAGGGAGATGGGGAACCAGCTGCCCTCTGCCCCTTGTATGCCTGAAGTCCACCAGTAGCTGGTGACCCACCACCTGCAGCATCTGAGCTTCTGGACGCCTGTATTAGATGCAGTGTTGCTGCATTTTCTTTCTCCTTGGACAGTCATGGCTCCATTGTTGGGAGAATGAATCTCAGGGTTCTGGAGAAGTGGGATACAATCACGGTGGGAGGAGCCCACCGGGACCATCCAGGAAGATTTTGTGGCAGGAGTGGGGAGGTGGGATTTGAGCAGGAGGTTTGGAAATGAACACTTTATCTCTTCGGATCAACAATAGTCACTCTGTGGCAGCCAAGTCCACAATCTCCTCCAGATGTCTTGACCCCACACCAGCAATGTGCCATGATATCTATGTTTACATGCAGCCCCTGCCCTGCATAAAAGAGGGACATGTTTTAGTGCGTGAGTGTGTGAGCGTGTGCACGTGCGTGTGTGTGTGCAAGGAGTGTTGTTGCTAAATCTGTAAGTACAGCAGTACTGCTGTTGGTAACTGTCAATCAATGCTGCTCCCCTCCTCCCCCGACCTTTGCCGCCTGTGTGAGGTCATTAAACTCCGTGCTGCACCGGAATGGGGTCCTGGGGCACCTCTGGCTACCCCCCTACTGCTGCCCCTGGACCCCCTCGCATGCAGATGCTCTCTGGGTATCCACTTATTAGCCAAGTTTGGAGAAAATTTGCCAACCTCCCTTGAATCTCGTGGGCTCCAGCTTTTGGACCAACCTTCCACATGCCACCTTGCCAAAGGCTTTCCCCAAGTCCATGAAGACGACATCAACCACACTGCCCTCATCAATATATTTTGTAACCAATGGCACCCTCAGCACACCAGTGATGGAATGAATGAACATTTAGGGTCATGGATTGGTTACCAATCTACCAGGCCACCAGCTAGTATTGAACTTCTTACAAAAGATTATCTCCTTGCAGGATTATCACATCTGGACCATCTGCACTAACACTGAATTTTGTGGATTTATTGAAAAATGAACAACACCACGCTGGGGTTGCTCAGAGGGATCGACTAATCTAATTTTCTTCTGAAGGTGTTATCATCCGGTTGTCTGAAAAAGTATTTTTTTGTATATATTTTCTGTTCTAAATGGTTTAGCGAATTTGGCTCAGTTGCTAATGTGAGCAACTAATCATTCACCAGGTAGGTGGCTGAACAATGACACTTCAAGACAATTCTCTGTAGTGCAATAATTATCAGTGTGATCATCTCACTGCACTGCACTCTGGTGCATGTGAAAGCAAAACATGGCAGATGCTGCAGATCTAAAACAAAACCTGAAATGCTGAAAATACCCAAAAGCATCTGCAGTGTAATATATTGCATACAATACTGTGCACTTACTGCATTGGAGTACAGTGCATTAATTTGTATTGCCTTACTGTATTGTGGAGGGTCGTGGCTGTCACATAACAGCACTGCCCACTACCTGGTCGGAAGACACACCGCTGCCAGTCAAGGTTTGGCCCTGCCCCATCCATCAGCACACACCTGACCATTGGCCTTTGTAAATTACCTGGGCTGGACCCCCAGCCCTCCAGCACTATAAAGAGGGCCACATGTGCTTGGCTCTCTCTCTTTGTGACTGAGGGACCACCCTGCTTCACTCCAGGCTGAGTACCGTGGAACGGCGCTGGAGAAGTCGTTGGTGAGGTGTGCACCATTTAAGGGTTGGGAGCGTTTTACTTAGTGTCCCTAGTAGCACAGAGCTGTGCCTGCACTGAGTCAAGGGGTGGTGGGTATCGTGTTGTTTTTCCTTGATTCTATGTTCCTAGTTTGTTAGGTGTGTGTATGTTACCCCGTTGTGATTTTCCCACACTCGCTATAAACCGGGTGCGTGTGTGTTATTCCTGTTACCATTTTCCCCGCTTGTCTTCTGTAAATAAATCGTTTACTGCCAGATTGTGTTCAGAGTCCTTGCCTTTTGAGACCCCAAATCTGTTTCACAACACTTATTCTGCTATATTTTAATAAATTATAATAGGTGCTTGATGGTCAGCATGAAGTCAGTGGGCCAAAGGGCCTGTTTCACTGCTGTGTCTCTCTATGATTCTATAAACTATTCCTTTGTAATATAGAGACACCAGAGACTGCAGATGCTGGGATCTGGAGCAACAAACAATCCACTGGAGGAACTCAGCAGGTCAGGCAGCATCTGTAGAGGGAAATGGATAGTCGATGTTTTGGGTCGAGACCCTTCATCTGGCCTGAAAGAGTAGAGGGGTGATAGCTGGTATAAAGAGGTGAAGGGGAGGGTGCAGCAAGAGCTGGCAAGGGATAGGTGGATCCAGGTGAGGAGGGATTGATTGGCAGGTGTAGGGGAGGGCAGGGTGGAGATAGTGACTGAGGGTGGAAGGTGATAGGTGGAGGCAACACAGGGCTGCAGATGGCGGAATCTGATAGGAGAGGAAGGTGGAACATGGAACCAAATAAGGGAGGTGGGGAGGGCAGATGGGAACAATGTGGGGAGGGGACCCAGTGGGAGGAGTGTTTGTGATGGGAGAGAAACTAGGAGATAGGGGAATGAGGTTGTTTTGGAAAGAAGGTTGTGTGTGAGAGGGCCTGGGTAGATCAGGAGGGAGAAAGGGACAGAGGGGGAGGGGGTTACCTGAAATTGGAGAATTCAGTGCTCATGCCTTTGGGTTGTAGAATCCCCAAGGGGAATATGAGGTGCTGTTCCTCTAGTTTGCGTCTGGTCTCACCCTGGCAGTGGAGGAGGCCGAGGACAGACAGGTCGGTGTGGGAATGGGGAGGGGAATTAAAATGGCCGGCAACTGGGAGGTCAAGATAGCCACGGTGCTCAGCAAAGCAGTCGCCTAGTCTGCGCTTGGTCTGATCGTAGTACATTTGTAATATCTTCTTTGTAATATATTCTGCAGTAGTTTGCTGCATCCGGTTGTACAAGTTTGTAAGATGCTGTAAATCTTTCCTTGTGAGTTAATTCCACCAGCAGACAAAGAAACACTGTCAAAACTGAGTGCAATGTTGGTATTTGCACAATGTGTAATTTCCGAGTTGTGCAGTGGGTGAGCTGCTCTGTTTACCCCACGGGAGCGGGAACACTGAGCTGCAGTCGTGCTCTGTCCGGACACCACTGGTGGGAAGGTAATTAGAACAGAATTAGAATCAGAATCAGATTTATTATCACTGACTTATATGATGTGAAATTTGTTGTTTTGCAGCAGTAATACAGTGCAAAGAGATAAAAGTACTATAAGTTACAAAAATAAATAGAAGGAATAATAAGGTAGTTTTCATGGGTTCATGGACCGTTCAGAAATTGGAATTGGTTCATTATTGTCACATGTACCGAGGTAGGGTGAAAAACCTGTCTTGCATACCGTTCATACAGATCAATTCATTACACAGTGCGTCAAGGTAGTACAGGGTAAAAACAATACAGAGTGCAGAATAAAGTGTAACAGCTACAGAGAAAGTGCAGTGCAGGCAGAGGGGAAGAAGCTGTTCCTGAATCGTTGAGTGTGGGTCTTCAGGCTCCTGTACCTCCTCCCTGATGGTAGTGATGAGAAGAGGGCATGTCCCGGATGCTGAGGGTCCTTGGTGATGCCTTCTTGAGGCACCGCCTCTTGAAGATGTCCTTGATGGTGGGTCGACAGAGCTGGCTGACGAGGTATGTTCCTGTAAAAGATATATGGACATAGAAATCTGCATTAGGAATATAAAACATAGGACAGAATCTATCACTTTAAAATGAGGAAAGTTATGAATTACATTGGCAGTTCTCTCTGCTTTCTAACCCTCCTTCACCTGGAGACTATAGCTGGGTCTTATTTTAACTGTGGGTTTATGCTTGCTGCTTGAAGATGTGAGATAAGGTGATACAATTGGAAGTTAAAGGACCAGTAATCAGGACACCTGGACTGATAAATAAGCATTCAAATCCTACCATTGGAGCTGGGCAGCTTAAATTCAATTAATTAAATAAATCTGCAATGGCAGATGAGTTGATTGCATGCTCTCAGGTTGTTGTGTAAGCCTGCTGGGTTCACTCAAGTGCTTTGAGGAAAGTAATCTGCTGTTCTAATCTGCCCTGATGTAGGTAAGGTAAATCCAGAGACTCAGTAATGGTTAAGACCTGACAAACACCGAGGCTGGTCATTCGGTTGTACGAGCTGCATGTGAACACTGTTCTTGACAGAGAAGCTCACATTCATTTGAGGTGGCCCAGTAGTGCAGCTGGTCTCACAGCTCCTGAGACCTTCCGGCACGATTATCCTCAACACTGGTGCCCCACAAGGCTGCGTCCTCAGCCCTCTACTCTACTCCCTATATACTCATGACTGTGTGGCCAGATTCTGCTCTAACCCCATCTACAAGTTTGCAGATGATACCACCGTAGTGGGCCATATCTCAAATAACAATGAGTCGGAGTACAGGAAATAAATAGAGAGCTTAGTGGAATGGTGTCATGACAACAACCTTTCCCTCAATGTCAACAAAAGAGCTGCTCATTGACTTCAGGAAGGCACATTCTCCTGTCTACATCAACGGTGCTGAGGTCAAGAGGGTTGAGAGCTTCAAGTTCCTTGGAGTGAACATCACCAATAGCCAGTCCTGGTCAAACCACATTGACGCCACGGCCAAGAAAGCTCACCAATGCCTCTGCTTCCTCAGGAAGCTAAAGAAATTCAGCATGTCCCCTTTGACTCATCAATTTTTATTGATGCACCACAGAAAGCATCCTATCTGGATGCATCACAACTTGGTATGGCAATTGCTCTGCCCGTGACCGCAAGAAACTGCAGAGAGTTGTGGACACAGCTCAGCACATCATGGAAACCAGCCTCCCTTTCCATGGACTCTGTCGACATGTCTTGTGGCCTCGGTAAAGCAACCAGCATAATCAAAGACCCCACCCAACCTGGACCTTCTCTCTTCTCCCCCCTTCCATCAGGCAGAAGATACAAAAGCTCAAGGACAGCTTCTATCCTGCTGTTATAAAACTATTGAACTATTCCCTGGTACGTTAACATGGACTCTTGGCCTCACAATACATCTTGTTATGAGCTTGCAATTTATTGTCCACCTGCACTGCACTTTCTCTGTAGCTGTGACACTTTATTCTGCATTCTGTTATTGTTTTACCTTGTACTACCGGGATGCACTGTGTAATGAATACCTGTATGAACGGTAGGCAAGACAATTTTTTTCACTGTACCTCAGTAATAAACCAATTTACCAATGCTGACCTCTGCCACAGTCTGTGCCGAGTTTGCACATTCTCCCCATGACTGTGTGGGTTTCCCCCAGGTGCTGTGTTTTCCCCTCGCATCCCAAAGACGTGCCGGTGGGTTAATTGGCTGCAGTAAATTACCCCCAGTGTGTGGGTGAGTGGTAGATTCTGGGGGCAACTGATGGGAATGTGGGGAGATTAAAATGAGTTAGGGTCAGGTTAGTGTGAAATTGGCTGCTTGTGTGTCAGTGTGCTGAAGGGGTTGTTTCCTCGGTGCACACCACCATGTACGCCCAGTCCCCCGGTACACACCACCCTCATACGCTGTGTGGACCCCACTCTGGGTCTGAAGATTGTGGGTTCAAACCCCTGACCCAGCGGGAGACGGGCGTCCCTCTGACGGAGCCCTGCACTGTCGGAGGCGCTTTCTCTCCCTACCCCTCGCTCGGTCATTGAACCGCGGAGAACCCTCGACGTCTTCCCCACCCCGGGGTATGATCTGAAGAGCAGGAGAGCCACGTTAGTGTCCCGACCAATATTCCCCCCCCCCCCCAGTCACGACCAGTAGCTGATGCACTGACCGGACCCCTGGCCCGTTTCCCCCGGTGACCGGGGCTTGTGGTGAGAGCCCGGGGGCTGCGGGGAGTGACCGCAAGGCACGGGGTCCGGTCAGCTGCTGTGGGAACGGA
Source organism: Pristis pectinata (assembly GCF_009764475.1). NCBI lineage: Eukaryota > Metazoa > Chordata > Chondrichthyes > Rhinopristiformes > Pristidae > Pristis > Pristis pectinata. The sequence continues at coordinate 5,238,636 of NC_067433.1, forward strand.
GGGGACCGAGGTGGAGAGGGGTCTGCACACACCCCGACCCCCTCTGACCTGCCCTGGGAGGTGGGGGTGGGGGGGGGGGGTCACTGATCCCGGTGCTGAGTGGGGATGTGAATGGCTGGGGTGGGGGTGTGTGTGCAGTGGATCCATTCCGGTGCTTGGGTGATCCCGTTAGGGTTTTGCCAGTGGCCGGCCCGCCGCTGAGAGGATCGCCAGTGTAACCTGACACTGGCGGTGGATGCACTCGCTGCGTTGCGAGCTAGGCTGTGACCCGGGCTGGTGGGGAAGGGAAGGAGAGGAGCCGGCTGCCCCCGCTCAGACCCAGCCCGCCCGCCATCTGTAAGTAACTGGGGAGTCTTGTGTGTGCCCGGGGGGAGGGAGGGAGAGGAGAGGAGAAGGAGGGAGGGAGGGTAGTGCCCCCCGTTTGCCTCCTTTGTTGAGTGCTGGGGAACAATGAGTGGTGGGCGAGGAGGGTGGTCGCACCGTGCCCCCTGACTGTGGAGACGGCCGGTCACCTCCTCCTCCTTGGCCCGGAGATGTTTGAGCAGATCTGAGCCTGTGTGTTGCAGTCTCCCCTCCCCTGATCTCCCCTCCCCTCCCCTCCCCTCCCCTGATCTCCCCTCCCCTGATCTCTCCTTCCCTCACCCTGACCTCCCCTTCCCTAATCTCCTCTCCCCTGGGGACAGAAGGGGAGAGGGGTGGGCGCTGCAAAGACACACGGCCACCCCCAGGGTTATTGTGCGGGGGTGGGGAGGGAGTCACTCAGACCTCCTTCCCGAAGTGAAGTACTGGAGGGCACGTCCAGGTGGCTGGGTGCTTTGTGACCCCAGAGAGGGAGAAGCTCAGCTGGGTAACCACAGCACACCGGTTACCTGGACTGAACTAATTTACCTGCAAACTTGTCTTCCATGTTTTGCTTTACTTTAGAAAAAAAACTCATTGTATTGCAAAGTTGAGATTTTCCTGAAGCAATTTCAGTTTGTGCTAGGGTACTCTGTTGGCCGATCCTTCTTCATTGCTGTGGTAAACATACTCTGTCTACCTGTTCCCTGGACTCCATACCCCCTCTCACCTGCACTCACCTATCACCTGCCAGCCTGTGTCCTTCCCCCTCCCTTCTTATTCTGGCTTCTGCCCTCTTCTTTTCCAGTCCTGAGGAAGGGTCTTGGCCCGAAACGTCAACTGTTCATTTCCCTCCGTAGATGCTGCCTGACCTGCTGAGTTCCTCCAGCATTTTGTGTGTGTTGCTCCAGGTTCCAGCATCTGCAGAATCTCCTGTGTCTTTCTCTACCTGTTACCTGTTTCTCCCAGCTGTCTGGGGCCATGCATTCCCTGTTGGGCTTTGGTTCCCCAACTCTGGAACCTGGCCACAAAGATGGATCTTGTTTGGTTCAAGTGACTGTGGTCAACTTATGGACCTTGGTTTGTTGACTGCAGAGGGCATCAGTATCATGATATGGAGATGTATAAAAGCATGAGGGGCATAGACAGGGTGAATACACACAGTCTTTTTCCCAGGGAACTAGAGGGCACAGGCTTAAGGTGAGAGGGGAAAGATTTAATAGGAACCTGAGGGGCAACTTTTACCCGGAGGGTGGTACAGGTGTGGAACGAGCTGGCAGAGGACGTGGTTGAGGCAGGTACAATAACAACTTTTAAAACACAGTTGGACAGGTACATGGATAGGAAAGGTTTGGGTCAAATGTGGGCACACTGGATGAGCATTTGGTTGTCATGGACCAGTTAGGCTGAAGGACCTGTTTCCATGATGTACGACTCCATGCCTCTATGATCTTGCAGTCAGTTGTTACCCACTCTTAATCTCATGCAGAGCTTGCCAGTGGGAAGGAGGCCACAGAGTTTGTTTTCAGGGGGTGAGTGTGATGCCTGTTTTCACAGTCCGTTGGCTGGGTTTGCAGGTGCCTGTGACCTTCATCTCCAAACCCTGCCTCCTCCGCTTCCTTTCAGATGTTCCTTAAAACTTCTCTCCCTGTCCAAACCTGAGACTCAGTGTCAAATTGTCGTGAAGCACTTTGGATATTTCATTGACTTGAAAGTTCTGTGTAAATGCAATGTTTGATAGGTGCCTATTAACGCATCACTTTGAGGGCAGTCTCCATTCTGGTAAAGGAGAAGGGATCAGGAGGTGTGGAAGAGAGTCACCACCTCCCTTCTCCACTGGAGTGACCAACAATGTTCCAACTTGTTTTAAGTCTGGAAGAGGTTGCCTTTGCCGAGGCCATTGACCCACTGCCGGGGAAAAAACAAGCTGCTGGAGGAACTCAGCGGGTCAGGCAGCATCTGTGAGTTGACGTTTCAGGTGGAGACCCTTCATCAGGACTTGATCTCTTCATCAGCCCAGATAATGGGTCTCGACCTGAAACGTTGATTATCCATTTCCCTCCATGGATGTGTTTGTTTGTTTGGTATCCTAACCTTTTAACACACCTCTGTGCTCTGAAGGTTCCCTCCCTCTGGGAGCCCAAGGACAGCAGCTTTTTGCTCCAGATTCCAGCATCTGCAGTCTCTTGTGTCTCCGATCCACTGCCAGCTCTCTGTTCGACCTTTGCAAGTGTTCTAACGTTCATTCGAATCAAAATAATATCATTAGATACCATTGGTAGTCAATATAAAATTATGTTTAATTAAGTCATTTTATCTGAGACACTGAGGGAAATGGGTGTCCTGGTGCATAATGTGCAAAAGACCAGTATGTAGGTATTGCAAATAATTAGGAAAACTAAAGGGATATTATTATTTATTGCTAGGGGAATTGCATACAAAAGTAGGGAGGTTATAAAGTTGAAGTCCAGTTTATTGTCACATGCACAAGTACACGTATGCACAGGTGCAATGAAAAACTTACTTGCAGCAGCATCACAGGCACATAGCATCAGATAAGCAGCATTCACAAGAAAAACATAAATTATGCACAATTTTTACAAGAAAGAACACAATTAGAACAAAAAACACAAAGTCCATTTTAGTGCAAAGTGATCAAAGTGGTCATAGTGTTGCTAAACTCTGGTGATTAGGGATGTGCAGGTTGGTTCAATGGTTGAAGGGAAGTCGCTGTTCCTGAACCTGGTGGTGTGGGACTTCAGGCTTCTGTACCTCCTGCCCGATTGGAGCTGCGAAAAGATGGCATGGCCTGGATGGTGGGGATCTTTGATGATGGATGTTGCCTTCTTGAGGCAGCACTTCCTGTAGATACTACCGATGGTATACTTCAGTTGTATAGGGCACTAGCAAGACCACATACGGAGCACTATGTAGAGTGTCGGCCTCCTTACTCGAGGAAGATGTTAATGTGTTGGAAGAGATGGTTCACTACCTAATGCCTGAGGTGGGCAGGCCGTCCAATGAGGAAAGGTTGGACAGGCAGGGGTTGTATCTGCTGGAGTTTTGAAGGGTGAGAGGGGACTTGATTGAAACATACAAGATCCTGAGGATTTGCGACAGGGTAGGTATGGAGAGGCTATGGGGGTGGGGGGGGGAATCTAGAACTAGGGGTCATGTTTAAGAATAAGGGGTAATCCATCTACTACAGGGATGAAACAAACTTTTTCTCCCAGAGGGTCTTAAGTTTTTGGAACTCTGTTCCTCGAAGGCTGGTGGGAGCAGAGCCGTTGAATATTTTTGAGACAGCAGTGGATAGAATCTTGATAAGCAAGAGTGTGAAAGGTTACCTTGGGTAGATGGGAGTGCAGAGTTTAGATTAGGATCAATTGGCTGTGATCTTATTGAAAGGCAGAGCAGGCTCATAGGACAGAATGGTATACACCTGCTTCTAATACATACGTATGTCTTTGCAAAGTCGTTATATGTAATGATATGGCATATTTAAAACAAACACATGTACTTTTATACCCTGAACTTAGGTTTATTAAATTGTAATGCATTTGTACTAAATCTCTTTGTCTGCTGGTAATGTGAGGTGCTAATTTATTTAAACAGTGGTCAAGGAAATCCTAAGCAAACAGCATTAAGCTAATATTGATGGATCCTTTGATGCAGAACTCTGAAGTACAAGTTAAGAGAACAATAGGACCTGATGTTCTGCAGCACCCTTCAAGTGCAGGAGCCCTTACAGCCAATGAAGTGAAGACACTGTTGTCATGTGTGTCATGTGGTAGCCAATTTGTGCACAGCAAGCTCCCACAAAGAGCAATGTGATAATCAGATAATTCTTTTTTCTGACGTTTTGATTGAGTGATGGATATTGGCAAAATAGTGCCAAGATATCTTTCACTGCCGCCTAAAAAAAAGTGGTTTAACATCACAGCTGAAAGATGGCATCACTGACAGTGTTGCATGCCCTCCGTTCTGCCCTGGATTGTCAGTCAATAAGCTGAAGTCTCTGGAGTGGGTCTTGAACTCATGACTTTCTGTCTCAGGGATGAGACTGCTGCCAACTGAACCGGACCTGACTCTTGCTGAGCTGCTTATTGAGTATTATAAGCTGCTGTTATATGGAGTCTCTTTGCACACATTATTTGCAGTAAAAGTTATGTCAAAGCAATGCCTTTATGGATTTTTGTTTGGAGTGATATAAGATTTAGCCTTTGAGCACAGAGTCTCATGGATTTAGTTAAAGAATCTCCTGTGAGGTTAAAGAATGAGATTCTTTTCTTGCTTTACTGTTGAACCTGTAATGATTAACTCCCACTGAATGAACTGGATAGATGGCTGTTGAGACAGGGTCAGGCCAAGATCATTTAACATGACGCCTTTAGTGAAACCAGATAAGTTGAATGAGAAAAGAATAGAAGGAGGAAGGGAGGAAGTTTCTTGTGGACCACAGACACCAGCATTGTCTGGGCCAAATGGCCTTTTCCTGTTCTGTGGGTTCTATGTAATCCTGCCGTTGTTTTCTGTGTTGCTGAGAAGGCAGTGTGTTTGGGATCAGGGAGTAATTGTTCAGGGGTTAGGGGCAAACACTGCTGGGTTGCATGTGGATTTGGCTTGGTTGCTCATTTCTCATTCTCATTTTTGTTCTCTGCTGTGACATTAATGATGTGATGAGCAGGACACTGGGTGTTAGATTCTTCTGCCTGGAAGCAGGAGGAACGTGCCCAAGATACTCCAGGGGAGAGAGTGGGTATAATGAAGGAAGGAGGTTGGGGGAGACAAAGCCAGCTCAGTAGAACGACAAGTCAAAGAGTTGAGGTTGATGGAGGTGTCAATCAGTAACATCAAGAGATGTGCAGCTGTGAAGAAGTCCTCCCTTACTCGGGTAAGTCAGCTCCGGTTTGGGAAGGTGAGAGAGCACAGGAAAAGCTGGTGGTGGAGTTAGCTGGGAGCAACCTGTGAGGAAGGGCAAGAAGGTGTAACCTACAGCCTGGCTCCAGTACTTCCCACCAGCGTGCCGGTGACAGGTCCGGAGTGTGACCTATTTTGCGGCAATGCTGGATTGAAGTTAATCTGGGGAAGCTACCTGTATCACCGTCATTCCTGAGGTTAAATTTACAAAGTGTTACAAAGACATGGAGGGACATAACGCCTGCAGGTGAATGTGTTTAGGAGTGAGCTGGGTTGGGGACAGAAGGGATTAAATCCACAAAATGTGGCAGAAACCTATCCCAACCTACCAAATCCTGATATTACCCAAGAGAACAGGTTAAGATCAGGAAAACCCCTTGGGAAGAGGTAGATTGCCAGTTTAATGTTTGTCGTTCATTAACTGTGACAGTTTTGGAACTTAACTGCAGATGTCAGTGAAACCCTGATGAGGAGCAGAACAGCAGTGGGCAGGGATGAGGAGATGATGGTCTAACCTGACGTTAAATACGGCATCCTCAGAACCGTGCTCTTGACCCTGGGGCTTTCCTCGTGAACCCTGTTGGTTTGTTACAAAGGTGGTGCTACTCCTTGTTCTTCTGTTCAGGCACCTTTGCATTTGCTAATCATTGTAGTTACAGAGGACCTCTTAATGGGGGCATCTCGGATGGTTCCTAACCCACCTCCTGGGGCTCCTGACCGACGCACTCACAGGCTGTAGGTTGGATAGACAGTGCAGTCACGGTCTCTGTTGCCTCTGCGATGCTTCAGGATGCTCAGGGTATCCCAGCAGGTAGGGCAACGTCTACCTGGACACTGGTGTCCATGGAGGTGACAACTGTACTGAAATTCTACACCTTGGGATCCTCCCAGGCTCCACCAGAGTCGTACGTTGGATATTTGAAGGCTGCTCACAAGCATATCAGATGATCAGTGCCACGTTTCCAAGTGGTAGTTCCATTGACATTGTTACCATTGGGGTCAGTTAGAATTGGTATTGGTTTATTAACGTCACAATGCGGTGCAAAACTTAGTTTTGCATGCCATCCATACAGATCATTTCAAAATATCAGTACATCGAGGTAGTGCAAAGGGAAAAGCAATAACAGAATGCAGAATATAGTGTTACAGTTACAGAGAAGGTGCAGTGTAGGTAGACAATAAGGTGCAAAGGCCACGTTGAGGTAAATTGTGAGGTCAAGAGTTCATCATTAACGTACAAGAGGTCCATTCAAGAGTTGTGTAACGGTGGGACAGAAGCTGTTCTTGAGCCTGGTGGCATGTGTTTTCAAGCTTTTGTATCTTCTGCCCGATGGAAGAGGGGAGAAGAGAGAATGTCCGGGGTGGGAGGGATTATCTGGGTAATCGCAAAGCAGAAAGACCGCGGATGCTGGAAATCTGAAACAACAGAAAATGCTGGAAACACTTAGCAGGTCAGGCAGCATCTGTGGAGAGAGAAACGGAGTTAACATTTCAGGTTACTGACCTCTCACCTGAAGGGGAAATGGCATGAAATTAAACATGTTAATCCTAATCCTGGTGAAAGGGCACCAATCTGAAACTTTAAGTACTTCTCTTCCCGCACCTGCTGTCCAGCCTGCTGAGTATTTTCAGCATTTTCCGTTTTTGTTTCATTTATACGAGTAGTTTGTGACTTCTCGCCTGCCTTATTTCTCACAGGGACACGACTCGCCCCTCTCTGAGTACCATAACATGGCTTGTGAGAAATGCTATTTATGTGAAAAGCTCTTTATAAGTAGCACCAATTTGGGGATCAGTGTTGAGAGATCTGCGGTCTGTGAAAATATCAGATTAGTGCAGCAAGGGGAATGTCCCTGTGAGGTTTGAGCTCCTCGCTAAGTGATGTTGGAAGTGATGCACAGCATGTAACACTTAACTGGCAGTGCAGATTATAGTGTAACTTTCATAGTTCATCGCAACAACCAGTGTGAGGTCTGAGCTGTTTACTTTGCTCAGGATTATTTTCCCATTGAGTGTGTGTGCAGGGAGTGTGAGTGGCAGGTGGCTTCTGTGAATTGGAAGCCCTGCAGAATGTAGTGTACGTGGAGCCACGCTGATGTTTCAGGGAGCTTGCCGCTGGGGAGTGTGAGGCTGGGCAGGGCGGGTGTACAGAGCCGGGACAGTGGGTCTGGTGGGTGAGTCAGATTGGGTTGGAGTAGGGTGGGGAGTGGGGAAAGAGTTCTTGAGGCATCAGGTTGGACCAGTAAGAGCCAGGCCACCGAGCAGGGAGTCAGCTACATGCCAGCAATCACGTATTGGTGTTGGTTTATTATTGTCCGAGGTACAGTGAAAAACTTGTCTTGCATACCGATTGTACAGATCAATTCATTACACAGTGCAGTTACATTGAGTTAGTACACAGTGCATTGAGGTAGTACAGAGTGCATTGATGCAGTACAGGTAAAAACAATAACAGTGCAGAGTAAAGTGTCACAGCTACAGAGAAAGTGCAGTGCAATAAGGTGCAAGGTCACAACAAGGTAGATCGTGAGATCAGAGTCCATCTTATTGTATAAGGGAACCGTTCAATAGTCTTATCACAGTGGGGTAGAAGCTGTCCTTAAGTCTGGTGGTACGTGCCCTCAGGCTCATGTATCTTCTACCTGATGGAAGAGGAGAGAAGAGAGAATGACCCGGGTGGGTGGGGTCTTTGATTATGCTGGCTGCTTCACCAAGGCAGCGAGAGGTAAAGACAGAGTCCAAGGAGGGGAGGCTGGTGTCCGTGACGCGCTGGGCTGTGTCCACAACTCTCTGCAGTTTCTTGCGGTCCTGGGCAGACCAGCTGCTGTACCAAGCTGTGATACATCCAGATAGGATGCTTTCTATGGTGCATCAATGGAAATTGGTGGGAGTCAAAGGGTACAAGCCAAATTTCTTTAGCCTCCTGAGGAAGTAGAGGTGCTGGTGAGCTTTCTTAGCTGTGGCATCTGTCGTCCACCATGGAAAGGCAGGCGGGACGTGAGGGGGGTTGGATTCGGTGGGAAGGCTGGGGGGTGGGAGGGGTCAAATGCCTGCCAAGAGGGGGGCAGTGTGCCAGGGCTCTCAATGCCAACAGAAGGGGCAGGCCTGGCATGGTGCTAGTTAAATTCAGCATGTCAACCTTGGACCTCATCTGATGGGGGACTGGAGATAGATTTAGGGTGGGTGGATTCTAGTACAGGTTTATTGTCACAGGCAGGGTATAAATGCCATGAAAATTAGCTTTTTTGCAGCAGCAGTACAGTACAGACATGACAAACATCAGTTAACATAAACTTAAATTAACATAAATTATACATAACTTACACAACAAAATAAACAGAATGACATTGCTGCAAGATTGAGAGAGAGAAAAGAAATATAGTTGGAGGCTGTGTTGGGGTTTCTCAGGTGGGTTCAAGAACCTGATGGCAGTGGGGAGAAGCTGTTGTTGAACCTTGAGGTGTGGGGTCTTCAGGCTCCTGTACCTCTTGCCTGATGGCAGCATCGAGAAGAGGGCATGGTCTGGATGGTGGGGGTCCTTGATGATGGATGTCGTTGTCCTGAGACATCGCCTCTTGTAGATGTCCTCGACGGTGGGGAGATCTGTACCCGTGATGGAACTGGCTGAGTCCCACCGCGTTCTGTAGCCTCCTGCGTTCCTGTGCGTTGGAGCTCCCATACATCTGTGATGCATCCAGTCAGAATGCATTCCACCTTGGATTCTCAGGTGGATGGCATTGATCTGACTGGAGATGTCCTTTACAGACAACCCCCTGACCCAGATTAGCCCCTGTTTGATGCCAGCCTTCACATCAGAAGATGAACTGATCTCCAAAAGGGACGGCTGAGATTTGGGCCAAGGGTTCAGGTTGGCAGACCAGGGGCCAGGGTGTTTCTGCCCCAACCAGTGCTCTATACCATGTCTGACAACCAGTGGGGGAACCACTCTGGACCAGTGCCTCCTGCCTGATCCTCCCAGTTTGTCTACTGAACCTCTGCTCCAAGCCTCACACCACAAACAGTGGCTGCCCATCGTTGTAATGTGGGGAATAAATCCCAGTTGCATCTTTTGAGTACTTGTGCAGAATTTAAAGTTAGAAATCTGAGCTTGACTTTGAGCATGTAAATGTCAATGATCCGGCGATGTAATTTTGACAGGGAGCAGTTCAAAACCTGCAGGTGACTGGCTTCAGGCAGTTCCCAACAGTGATTTTCTTTTCGCCAGCAAAAGCAAAACACCACAATTTTCTGAAGTGTTTGCAGTCGATGAGTATATGAAATTCATTTACAGTACCTCGCTTAAGAGGTTGCTGTACTGTCATTTTTATTCTGTTATCTGCTTGGTGCTGTATCCTCGGTGATAGAGTTTAGCTAAGCCAGGCTTTCAAACCTGCAAGTGCGGAGGCTCAGTCAATAAGAAGGACAATTTTGCCGATTCATAATTTAATCTTGAGTGTTCAGTTTTTTTAGCTGCACATGGTACAATTTGTCTGAACTGTGCCCAAGGTTATATTGGAGCAGGAAGCTGGCACAAAACCATTTCAGGGGAGGAATACAGGATTGGGGACTGGCAAAATTAATCATTGTCTCCAATAAATTGTCTAATTTTTTTCTCATCTGGAAAATTAAATTTATCCTCCTGCCCCTCGCCATGAAATTGTCCTCGTCTTGGGATGTTGGCATGTTCACGTGCTATTTCTGCTATTCTAATTTTGATCTTGTTGTAAGGGTGCTGGGATGATGTAGAGATGTACGGGGTGCTGCAACAGTGTAAGAAATGCTGTGATGGTGGGGGTAGCTGGGACTGTGAAGGATACTACAGGGATTCACAGCCATCCTTTCCCAAACCCCCAACTGTGACAGTTGGTGAGTCCTATTGCCAAGAACTTGCTTTCCTCGTGGGAGGATACCTCCTCATCAAATACAATCAGGAGATAACCTGGTAGCAAGCAATGCCTGACCACTGGTCAGCACCTGAATTAAAAGATGTCAGTGCTGGAAAAGGGAACACTTTCTGTTTCAGGGAACCAGTGCCAGGATTGTACTTATCACTGTATTTATTATTACCATGTACACTGTACTCTGTGAGCTTCACACCAGCAGGGAATTTCATTGCACCCCGGTGTATATGACAAAAAGCTAACCTGAATTGCAGTGTGGGTTAGATTTAAAGTAGATCCCTCCACCTGGGCCCATCAAGAAAGGCTAATTGTTTGCTCTGACCTTGAACAACATCCTTTGCCAAGGTCTCCAGTGGAGACACCACTGAACAGAAGTTTAACTTGACTTTGTGATGTCTGGTTCACTACCTGACGCCACGCAACTATCTCTGTGGCTAAGCTCAGGACGGTGATGGTCACTCACCACTCACTTGATTGACGCAGCCAAATTTTACTCCCCACTGCCGAGGATAGGATAGGGGGCTTGAACAGGGTCTCCTTGCCCATCCAAGCTGTGCTCATTTGGAATGCACTTCCTGAAAGGAGAGCGCTAACACATTCAGGAATAAGTTTCCAAAACAGAGCTGCCCTTAGATTAGAGTTTGCATTAGTTCACCAACTCGGTCACCTCCTTTCTGTTGGAGGAGGGCAGACTTATCAAAGCAGTGGTAAAGCATATTTGCTTTTCCCACCACCTCCTGCTCCCAGACCTTGGCACCTTCCCCCGTCACTCCTCTGCACAGACTGGAGGTCATAGAATCGTCAAGTCATACAGCACGGAAACAGGCCCTTCGGCCCAACTCGTCCATGTCGACTGTGTTGCCCAGAGAGCTAGTCCCATGTACCTGCATTTGGCCCATAGCCCTCTAAACCTCTCCTATCCATGGACTTATCTAGATGGCTTTTAAACGTTGCTAATGTGCCCGCCTCAACAACTATTTCTGGCAGCTCATTCCAAATACGCACCACCCTTTGCATGAAGAAGCTGTGCCTGATGTCCCTTTTAAATCTCTCACCTCTGATCTTAAACCCCCTCCCTTGGAAAAAGACTCTGCTTTCACCCTGCCTATGCCCCTCATGACCTTATATACCTCTGTCAGATCACCCTTCAGTCTCCTACGTTCCAGGGAATAAAGTCCTAGTCTACACAACCTCTCCTTGTAACTCAGGCCCCCGAGTCCAGGCAACATCCTGGTAAATCTTTTCTGCACTTTTTCTAGTTTAATAACATCTTTCTTATAACAGGATGACCAAAACTGTACACAATACTCCAAGGGAGGCCTCACCAACGTCTTATATAATGCAACATAACTTCCAAACTCCTACACTCAGTGCCCCGATCGATGAAGGCCAGTGTGCCAAATGCCTTCTTCACCACCCTGTCTACCTGAGACGCCGCTTCCAGTGAGCTGTGCACTTGCACTCCCTGGTCCCTCTGTTCCATAACACTCCCCAGGGTCCTATCATTCACCGTGTAAGGTGGTGATGGGTTTTGCAGTTGTGGGGTTGCAGCAGTCCAGTTCTGTTCATTTTTATCAAGGAACAAACTGCCTGATTACCTCCTGGAGATGGGGCCAGTTATAGAGTAATGGTTATTGCCCTGGTGAGCAGGTCTGTAACTTCTTACTCTACAGCTTCAGGAGGGTGGGGAGGGGCAGGTAGAGGTGGTGATAGGGCTATAACCCTCAATAACATGAGTGACTCTAAACTGGAAACAAAACCATCCATAAATTTCATAAGATTCAAATGGAGTTTAATCTAACTTCTTTAAACTCTTATTTTTATCCACTCTTCCTTGTAAAGAGCGACTGGATTATTTATAAGGTCTCTGACAGGTTAGAATTAATGGAGAAGCCACAGACTCCCACCAGACCACCAGTTATCAGAAGAATCTCGCTGCCTTTGACCCAGGTGTTCTGTTGAATGTTTCTGCTTGTGTGGCTCATTCGCTTCCCTCTCGTTCTAGTGGTTAATCTTTTAACAGACATTGTTGAGTGTGCCTTGGGTTTACATCTTTATAATTTTTATATACTATTTTTTTTCTCTTGGATTTCTTGACTGGAAGATTGTAGCTTGACTGGAGATTGTAGCATAACTGAATGCTTGGCTTTGTTATCAGTTCATTCATGACCCCTACTTCACTGTCCCTTCCACTGACTCATGCCTCAGATCTTTCTTTCTGTGATTCTCCCTCATGGTCTGTCATTCTGGGATTGATTTTGAGTAGTTTAGTTTCTACTCCATAATCCTTAGCCCATGGAAAACTCTGCTGCCTGTGTCCTAACTTGCCCTGAATCCTGTTCGTTGCTTGACCCTCTGCTCCTTCCTGTTAATCAACACTTCCATTTTGAAATTCTCTTCCTTGCTTTCAAATGCCTCCTTGGCCGGGACTGCTACTTTTTAAAAAAAACTTTATTTATACAGCACAGTAACAGTCCCTTCCGGCCCAACGAGCCTACGCTGCCCAATTACACCACGTTAACGTACCAACCTGTGCGTCTTTGGAATGTGGGAGGAAACCCACGCGGTCACGGGGAGAACGTACAAACTCCTTATCATTTCTCAACTCTGTTTCTCCAGCCTTGCAATCCTCTGCTTCCGTTCTGGATCCCTGATCACCTCAAGTCTAATGGCTCCACCATCGGCGCCAATGTCTCCAGCAGTCTAGAAACCACTTGGCCCATCTTGTCTGAGCTGGATGAGAAAGAATTACCCACAAACTCTCTGTCTCTCTCTAATGTCCTCACCTCTTTGGGTAAATTTTGGACTGTGCTCTGAAAACTCGATCTTCAGTTTCATTTGATAATGCTCGAGCAATGAAGTTTTACTGCAATGACAGCTGTTTATAAATTTATTTAAGGCATTTTAACTATAATTAGAGTCCATTAAAAGTTCAACTACAGAGTTAGACTGGAGACGCTGGGGTTTTCCTTGGGGTAAAGGGGATTGGATAGAGGTGGACAAGGTGATGGCAGGTTGAGAGAGAGTGAACGAGGGGAAGCTGTTCCCATTAGCAGATGGTTTGAGGACCAGAGGGAGTCACTGGTTTAAAAGTTTCGGCAAAAGATACAAGGAGGATGTGAGGAAAATGTAATGAGAGCACTTTGAGATTTCAGCTCCAGGGCTGAACTGGAGGAGCCGGGGCTGTTGTCCTTGGAGTAGAGAAGTTTGAGAAGAGATTTAATGGAAGTGGACAAGATTGTTGGGTTTAGAGAGAGCAAACAGAGTAGTCGCACAGACAATGGTTCCGAACTGCAACTCGTCGCAGGGAGGTGGCAACACAATCAGGGCTTTGAAATGGGACTGACGCAATTGCTCTAGCCAGGGCTGGCATAGACTCGATGGGCTGGATGGCCTCTTTCTGTGCCATAACAATCAGAACTGGTTCATTATTGTCACATATACTGAGATACAATAAAAAGCTTTTGATTGCGTGCCATCCAGACAGATCATTCCATACACAAGTACATGGAGTAGTACAAAAACAATGCAGAATGTAGTGTTACAGTTGCATAGAAAGTGCAGTGCAGGTGGACAGAGAGTGCAAGGGCCATGACGAGGTGGACTGAGAGATCCCTGACTCTGTCATTTGCTTGCATTGTTTTTGGATGAGAAATCCTATTTCTACAAAAGATGCTTTTGGAATCTTTAATGAGATGAGACTCAACCAGTCGGTGTCAGTGGGCTGGAGACTGAGGCTCAACTCTTCTGACAGAGTTAGCCCGAGTGTGGTGAGATGGTCAAGGGTATTGGCAAGGAGTCAGCAGGAGTAGGTCAGTGGCTCTTTATTAGCTAATATGCACATGATGGGCTGATTGGCCTTCACCTGTGCTGTAACATTCTGTTTCCAAGCTGTGGTTATTTCACAGAGTATCTGTCTAGAAGAGTTTTGGTCGTACTGTAGGTGGTGAGAACAGTTGTACTTTCAAATGTTTACATTAAAGGCCTTTTGCTCGTGCATTGTACTCCTTCAGAAAGTCCACAGCCAGTTGGATTGGTACCGCATTCACCACCCTAAACATTCACTCTCTCCCTCACGGTGGACTGTAGTTTCAGTGTGTACCCTCTACAAAGAGAACTCACCTGGGCTACTCCAGCAGGACTCCTCCAACCTGTGACCTTACTTCCTGACCAAATCAGCACCCTCCTGACCAGACGACCTCTATCGAGGAGGACCCAGGACCTCCAGAAGGTGGATCGGCTGCTCCAGATTTCAGCATCTGCAGTATCTTGTGCCTCCAGATCACCACCAACCTGCAGGTTCTCCTCCAAGTAGGACATCATCCTGACCTGGAAATATATCATCAATCCTTCGTCATTATCAAGTCTAAGTCCTGGAATTCCCTGTCCTACAGTGCTGTTGGAGTCTCTTCACCAGAAGGACTGCAGCAGTTCAAAACAAAATGTGGCTCACCACCACCATTGCGGGGGCTGTTAGGGATAGGCAATAAATGCTGGTCTTGCCGATGATGCCCATGTCCCAAAAAATGAATAAAGAAATTCCTGTCCTTTCATTGAGGCACCAGTTGACTTTGCCATGAAGAACCAGTGTGGCTTCCAGTGTGTTTCTGATCTGATTTTAAGGCTCCTTTGGTTCCCAGGTCATAAATGTACTGTGATGGTTCCAGAAGTCTTTCAGTAGACAGTGGACGTGTTGGAGGAGGCTGACACACAGCTGGGCCACGTCCCGCCCCACTCTGCAGGTAACAGTTGATGTGGATTGATGTCTGTCCTTGTGCAGAACAGTGGGTTGGCTTGCTGGCTCAGGATTTGTTTAATCTCGCCCTGACTGAATTTGATTGCTGTCGCCTGGGGTGTTTCTTATGGGACTTGAGCACATAATTCTGGTGAACGTTGCAGTGCTGCAGTGAGGGGGTGCTGCTCTGTCAGAGAGGCAGTATTTCCCTCTGTCAAACTGAGGTAATGACCATAAGACATAGGAGCAGAATTAGGCCATTTGACCCATCAAGTCTGCTCCGCTATTCAATCATGGCTGATTTATTCTTCCCTCTCAATCCCATTCTCCTGCCTTCTCCCCGTAACCTTTGACACCCTTACTAATCAAGAACCAGTTCAACCTCCGCTTTAAATACACCCAATGACTTGGCCTCCACAGCCGTCTGTGGCAATGAATTCCACAGATTCACCACCCTCTGGCTAAAGAAATTCCTCCTCATCTCTGTCCTAAAGTGACATCCTTCTATTCTGAGGCTGTGCCTCTGGTCCGAGACTCTCCCACTACTGGAAACATCCTCTCCACGTCCACTCTATCCAGGCCTTTCATGATGTCTGTACCGACCATGATGCCAAGTTAAACTAATCCCTTCTGCCTGCACATGGTCCACATCCCTCCATTCACTGCCTGTTCATGTGTCCGTCTAAAAGGCTCTTAAACGCCTCTATCGTATCTGCCTCCACCACCACCCTGGGCAGCGCATTCCAGGCACCCACCACTCTCTGTGTAAAAAAAAAACTTTCCCCACACATCTCCTTTGAACTCCCCCCCCTTAAACCTATGCCTCTGGTATTTGACATTTCCGCTCTGGGGAGAAGGTTCTGACTGTCTACCCTTTTATCAGGTCTCAGCTCAAAAGTACCCTGAGGTCTGGTGATATGTAGACTGCCTCAGCTGGACCCACTGGATTGTAATGAATCCCCGACACAATCTGAAGAAGTGCAGCCGAGTGTTCTGCCTTGTGTCGTGGACAATATTTACACCTCAGTGATCACCATGAAGCCAGTGATCAGGTCAGGAGGGTATTGATCAGGTTGGGAAGGCATTGATGGTATTGACATCCCTTGACAAGTTTCCACAGTCTTTACAGGGTGCTGAAGTAGGCACTTTGCACACTTCATCGGTCAGGGCATTGAGTACAAGAGTTGGGACGTCATGTTGCAACTGTACAAGACATTGGTGAGACTGTATTTGGAGAACTCTGGTCACCATACTATAGGAAGGATGTGATTAATCTAGAGAGGGTACAGAAAAGATTCATAAGGATGTTGCCTGGATTGGAGGGCTTGAGTTATGAGGAACAATTGGATAGGCTGAGACTCTTTTCCCTGCAGCGAAGGAGGCTGAGGGGTGACCTTGTAAAAAGCATTTGGGAAACTGACAAGATGGATGGTCAGTCTTTTTCCCACAGTAGAGGAGTCTAAAACTAGAGAGCACAGGTTTAAGGTGAGAGGGGAAAGATTTAAAGGGGTCCTGAGGGCAACTTCTTCACACAGAGGTTGGTGGGTATGTGGAACGAGTTGCCAGAGGAAGTGGCAGAGGCGGGTACAATTACAATTTTCAAAAGACATTTGGGCAGGTACATGGGCAAGAAAGGCTTGGAGGGATATGGGCCAAATGCAACCAAATGGGACTAGCTCAGGAAGGCACCTTGATTAGCATGGATGAGTTGGGCCGAAGGGCCTGTATCCATGCTGTGTAACTCTGACTCTACATGCAACAGTAGGAAACTGCCAGGCACACAATTCCGGTGCGGAGCTGAGAGAGTGTTGCATTGTGAAGTTTGGCTTTTTGTTAACTAGTCTCTCCTACACATAGGACATCTCATTTAGTTCACTGTTAATTCCAAGGGCACTGGCTCCGTTACCGTGTAATCATGCCCCATCACCAAGCTAACCACAGCGTTACGTCGTTGAAATAAAAACAGGAAATGCTGGATAAACTCAGCAGTTTTCAACAGATGAAGGGTCTCACACCCAAAGTATTAACTGTTTCTCTCCTGCAGCAACACAAACGCTGGAGGAACTCAGTGGGTCAGGCAGCGTCAATGGAGGGAAATGGACAGTTGACGTTTTGGGCTGAGACCCCTCATTGGGACTGGGCCAGAAACGTTGACTGTCCATTTCCCTCCGTAGATGCTGCCTGACCTGCTGAGTTCCTCCAGCGCTCTCTGTGTTGCTCCAGATTTCCGGCATCTGCAGTTTCTTGTGTCTCCAACGTTCTCTCTCTCTCCATGGATGCTGCCTGACCTGCTGAGTATTTCCAGCAATGTCTGTTTTTACTTCAGATTTCTGCAGGTTTTTTGGTTTTCATTGACTGGTTGACCTTTGTATTTGAAGACTGTGACCGACTCATCTTGTCTCCAGTGGACATCATCACAACGTGAGCAGACTGCTTGGCTGACTCACGGCGCTGATGCCACTTAGGTCTGGCTCTTGCACTGTGACCTGTCTGGCTTGGTCGACCCAGACCAGGAGTTACGATCTGCTCCGATCATGGGGGTATAAAACCTCTGACCAGGACCCTGCTGCGAAGACAAACAGAGGCAGTGTCTGGGTGTTGTCAGGTGGATGGCTGCTGAGGAAACTGGGACCAGGTTCAAGGGGTTGGCAGAAGCAATGTCCCAGCATGAATCTGCACCCTCTGCGTTGGAGGTGCAGAGATCTGGGAACAGTGGAAACACTAGGTTAAAAAAAGAGCATCCTGACGTACTGCTGAGGGTCACATCAATTAACAATTGACAAGACACAGAGGAAGAATGGTTTGCACTGAATTCAGTACTGACTCACGAGGCAGCTGTAAATGTCACAGTTGTGATTCATGGATATTGGGATTATGTTTAATCACTTGAATTCCCTGCAATTTATCACCTCTCTTCCCCTGCCGGAGCGATAGCAGGTCAGTGCACGTCTTGTTCAGTCTGAGGGTCAATCCGTGCTGTAGACCACTACTGACCACCACAGCAGTCCAGCGACTCCAGCCCTCGTTGAACAGAGCAGGTCCTCCCCAGGTTACGAATGCCTGACTTGTGCACAGCCCGTACATGTGAGTGAGTGTCTGGGGGACCGGTGGGACGGATTTGCCGGCTGCTGCAGGGTTGCAGGCATCTTCTGCCGGGTGGGAACTTGGTTAGTGGCTGCATTTCTGACTTGGGAACTGTCTGGGTTATGGACGGTTCACAGGATTGGAACCCTACTGTAAGGTGGGGAGGTCCTGTAGTTGTTTGGGTGGGTCAGACAGACAAAGGTCAACTTGTTCTTCCTCATCTCCAACCAAGTCTGATTTGTGGCTCACTGTGGAAAGCAAAAAGGAGCAGGGCTGTCTGGATGCCTATTGCAAAGAGGCAGCATTGTCATGATGGGCCGAATGGCTGTCTGCTGAGCTGTATGATTCCGTGAGCTGAGAGTCCTGGTTGCGATGATCTTGCACAGTGTGGAGGGAGCCCACGCACAAAACGTCCGCTGAACTTAGCACTAATGGCGGTGAATCCTGGGCAAGGCCAGCTGGTGTCAAGAGGAAACCGTGGACTGGAATAATCTCATGCTGGGATCTGGGCAGCTTTGTGGGAGCTCCAGGCCAACATGAATGCTTGATGGAGAGACAGATGCTGGAATCTGGAGCAGCACACAAAATGCTGGGGGAGCTCAGCGGAGAACTGAGGCCAGATGAAGGGTCTTGACCCGAAACGGCCACTGTCCATTTCTCTCCATAGATGCTGTCTGACCTGTTGAGTTCCTCCAACATTTTGTGTGTTGCAACACAAGTTGGGCACAAACCCTCATGGTTTCAGAGTGGGTGTCAAGGGCAGGTTAGTAGTCTCCCTTTGGCTGATCACATCCCACCCAGTCTCCACAGTGACAGCATACAGTCACAGTAAGAACTCACTGCCTGTGACCTAGCTAACATTGTGCTTTGGGAGGGGGGTTGCTTTGTGGTGGTTGGGGGGGGCGGGTGCAGTTCAGAAATAAATCATTCTGTTGGTTTGTGAAAGTGTCAGAAGTCGAGTGGAAGGTTGATCAGGAGCGCCTGTCGGAGGATGAAGAGGGCAAGGAAAGCTGAAGGAAAAAGCAGCTGTTGGAAGTGAAGGAGCAGCACAGTGCAGCCAAAGAGTAGGGAGCGACACAGTGGCACAGCAGGTAGAGCCGCTGCCTCACAGCTCCAGAGACCTGGGTTCAATCCTGACCTTGGGCACTGTCAGGGTGGAGTTTGCACATTCTCTCTGTGACTGCGTGGGTTTCCTCCAGGTGCTCCGATTTCCTCCCACATCCCAAAGATGTGCAGGTTGGTACGTTAATTAGCCATTGTGCCCCAGTGCGTAGGTGAATAGTAGGATCTGTGGGGAATTGATGGAAATGGGGAGAGAATAAAGTGGGATTAGTGCCAAAGTCAAGGTTGAGTTTATTGTCAGATGCATAAGTCCATGTGTGCACAGGTGCAAGTATCACAGGCACAGAGCATCACAGACACAACATTCACAGGAAATAAATTAATCATAAATTATACAAAAGTTATACAAGAAAGAACAAAATTACTACAAAATATACAAAGTACATTGTAGCACAAATTGGTCCTAGTGTTGCTAAACTGAGGTAGGACTGAATGGTTGAAGGGAAGTAGCTGTTCCTGAACCTGGTGGTGTGGGACTTTAGGCTTCTGTACCTCCTGCCCGATGGGAGCTGTGAGAAGATCAACATCCCAGAGGATCTATCCTGGGCCCAACACATTGATGCAATCACAAAGAAGGCACGCCAGTGGCTCTGCTTCATTAGGAGTTTGAGGAGATTCGGTATGTCTCCAAAGACTCTTGCAAATTTCCATAGATGTACATTGGAGAGCATCCTGACCGGTTGCATCACAGCCTGGTATGGAGGATCACAAGATGCTATAGAGGGTTGTAGACTCAGCCAGTTCCATCACGGGCACAACCCTCCCCACCATCGAGGACATCTTCAAGAGGCAGTGCCTCAGGAAGGCGGCATCCATCACTGAGGACCCTCACCATCCAGGACGTGCCCTCTTCTCGTTACTACCATCGGGGAGGAGGTACAGGAGCCTGAGGAGCCAAACTCAATGATTCAGAAACAGTTTCTTCCCCTCTGCCATCAGATTTCTAAATGGTCCATGAACCCATGGACACTACCTCATTATTCCTTTTTTTTTGCACTATGTATTTAATTTTGTAATTTATAGTCATTTTATGTCTTTGCACTGTACTGCTGCTGCTAGACAAATTTCATGTCATACAAGTCAGTGATAATCAATCTGATTCTGAAGATGGCACAGCCCGGATGGTGGTTGACAGATGTTGCCATCTTGAGGTAGTGCCTCCTGTAGATACTGGCAATGGTGTGGGATAGTGTAGGGTTAGTTTGATGCTCAGTGAGGAGTCAGTGGATTGAAAAACAAAGAAACAGGTCCTATGACTGCTGTCAGTAGAAGAGGCACCAGGCTTCTCTCAACCATCAGGGCACTGAGGCACCACAGTTTCCGTGCCTCTGTTTAATGATACACCCCTTCTGTCCTCCTCTGAATGTGGTCGAGATTGAAAGAAACTTGCCAAAATAGAGCGTCAATTTGTGAATCTCCAACCCAACTGTTGAAAGCAGTGGTGAAGCATTGCCATGTACATCTGATGAAGATGACCATAAGTTCTGGCACTCTCCTCCTTTCCCCTTTCCCGACATGGGTTGGTGTCAGTGGACGGCGGCTGTGATGTCATCCAGCTGCCTGACCACCCAGTCATGTTAAAGGATTCTCTCAGACCACAATTCAGTAAGGAAGTTGATCAATTTTTACATTCACCTTTTAACTGTTTTATTGGTCCCTAAATAAGGATTGGGAGACAGATATAATTAAGGTAGAAGCTGTAAAAAAAAAGTAATTAATTAACTGTTTAAAGAAACAAAAAAATTAAAATCCATGAAATTTTAATAAAAAAATACCCAAAGGCACACATGTGGGCAAGAGAGTTTGCTAATGAGCAATTATGTCTCAGTACATCATTGAAGGCTGATTTAGACCTCCTGTGATGAAGTGCAAGACCTTCAGGATATGTTACAGCAAGATTAGTTTGCAAATAGCCTAAATTCCTGTCAATTGAAGTAACTTCCTTTGATTCGCTTAGAGAAGGCTGCCTAATGCATGAAAGTTTCCAGGTTGCTCATCCTGCAATGTTAACTCTGTTCCTCACTCCACAGATGCTACCTGACCTCCTGAGTAGCACCAGCATTTTCTGTTCTTACTCCAAGCAGAATTCTTCTCTGACTAATGTCATGAGATTTCAGACAGCAGGTGGGCCCTTGGTCTTTTATCTCTTTTGAAAGATGGGGCTTCCAGTAGTGCAGCGATCCCACAGTACAGGCTGTTGTTTTGTGAATTGGACTTTGAATGCATTCAGAAGAGATTTACCAGGATGTTGCCAGGACTTGAGGGACTGGGTTATAGGGAGAGGTTGGACAGGCTGGGACTTTCTTCCTTTAGCTGTAGGAGACTGAAGGGTGACCTTATAAAGATGTATAAAATCACAAGGGGCGTAGATAGGGTGAATGCACACAGACTTTTTCACAGGATTGGGGAATCAAGAACTAGAGGGCATAGGTTTAAGGTGAGAGGGGAAAGATTTAATAGGAACTTGAGGGACAATTTTTTTTACACAAAGAGTGGTATCTATGTGGAATGAGCTGCCAGAGGAAGTGGTTGAGGCAGGTACAATAACAACCTTTGAAAGACAGTTGGACAGGTACATGGATAGGAAAGGTTTAGAAAGTTATGGGCCAAACGCTGGCAAATGGGTCTAGCTTGGATGGGGCATCTTGGTCAGCATGGACCAGTTGGACTGAAGGGCCTGTTTCCATGCGGTATAACTCTATGACCATGACTAAGTGACCATGCAACCCACTGAGCCAGAGGTGACACCTTGGAGCTGTGCAGGGCTATGTAAACAACACAGCCAGATTTAATCCCAGTTCCAACCCTTGGGTCCAATTCCTTCATCGTTAACCTGTGCTTGGTTTGCACTGCTGCTGTCCTGACACATTATGATTGCTGACATTCAAAGGCGTGGGAACATGGCTGAGGCCATGCTCAGTGGTGTGATTAGTGAGGATGATGGGGAAGCATAGGGCCAGACACATAGTGTACGTGGCACATCTCTCCCCATCATCGGTGGTATCTACAGGAGGTGCTGCCTCAAGAAGGCAACATCCATCATCAAAGATCCCCACCATCCGGGCCATGCCATCTCCTCGCAGGAGGCACATCAGGCAGGAGGTACAGAAGCCTGAAGTCCCCACACCACCAGGTTCAAGAACAGCTCTTTCCCTTCAACCATTTGGTTCTTGAACCAAACTGCACAACCCTAATCAGCAGAGTTTAGCAACACTATGACCACTTTGATCACTTTGCACTAAGATAGACTTTTTTTGTTCTAATTGTGTTCTTTCTTGTAAAAACAATGTGTATAATTTATGTTTAATTTGTTTTTCTTGTGAATGTTGCTTGTCTGATGTTATGTGCCTATGATGCTGCTGCAAGTAAGTTTGTCATTGCAACTGTGCACACGTGGACTTGTGCATCTGACAATAAACTTGACATTGACTTTGATGTGATTAATCAGGGACTTGAGCAAGTTCACACCAGACATGTGACGCTGTGATTGTTAAACCTGGAGCAAGCTGAGAAAACAGACAAGACCAAAGAATGTAGGAAATAGAACCAGGGAGAGCATCTGTACGGGCCCTGGAACCATTCAATAAGCTCACGATTGATCTGTTCCTGGTCTCAGTTCCTGGTCTCAGTTCCACTCCCCTATTTTCTTGACTCCCCCCCCGCCCCCCCCATGACCAAAACTCTGTCTGCACAATTCCCTGGGTAGAGAATCCCACAGATACTCAAGTCACTGGGAGAAGAAAAAAAGACCTGTGGCGTGCTTGCCTTTATTAGTCGAGGCACTGAGCTCAAGAGTCAGGAGGTTATGTTGCAGCTTTATAAAACTCTGGTTAGGCCACATTTGGAGTCTTGCGTTCAGTTGTGGTCGCCCCATAGAGGAAAGATGTGGAGGCTTTGGAGAGGGCGCAGGAGAGGTTCACCAGGATACTGCCTGGATTAGAGGGCATGTGTAAAAAGGAGAGGTTGGACAAATTTGGGTTGTTTTCTCTGGAGTGGTGGAGGCTGAGGGGAGACCTGATAGAAGTTTATAAGATTATGAGAAGCATAGATAGAGTAGACAGCCGATATCTTTCTCCCAGGGATGAAATGTCTAATGCCTGCATTTAAGGTGAGAGGGGGTAAGTTCAAAGGAGATGTGTGGGGCAACTTTTTTTATACAGAGTGGTGGGTGCCTGGAATGTGCTGCCAGGGGTGGTGGTGGTGGAGGCAGATATGATAGAGGTGTTTAAGAGGCTCTTACATAGGCACATGAATGTGCAGAGAATGGAGGGAGATGGAGATTGTGTAGGCAAAAGGGATTAGTTCAGTTAAGTCTTCTACCCGATGGAAGAGGAGAGAAGAGAGAACGACCCGGGTGAGTGGGGTCTTTGATTATGCCGGCTGCTACACCGAGACAACGAGAGGTAAAGACAGAGTCCAAGGAGGGGAGGCTGGTGTCCGTGTTGCGCTGGGCTGTGTCCACAACTCTCTGCAGCTTCTTGCGGTCCTGGGCAGAGCAGTTGCCGTACCAAGCCGTGATACATCCAGATAGGATGCTTTCTATGGTGCATCGGTAAAAGTTGGTGAGAGTCAAAGGGGACAAGCCAAATTTCTTTAGCCTCCTGAGGAAGTAGAGGCACTGGCGAGCTTTCTTGGCTGTGGCATCTACATGATTTGACCAGAACAGGCTGTTGGTGATGTTCACACCCAGGAACTTGAAGCTCTCAACCCTCTCGACCTCAGCACCATTGATGTAGATGGGTGCATGTACACCACCCCTTTTCCTGAAGTCAATGACCAGTTCTTTTGTTTTGTTGACATTGAGGGAAAGGTTGTTGTCATGACACCAGATCACTAAGCTCTCTATCTCCTTCCTGTACTCTGACTCATCATTGTTTGAGATACGGCCCACTACGGTGGTATCATCTGCAAACTTGTAGATGGAGTTAGAGCAGAATCTGGCCACGCAGTCATGAGTAGAGTAGAAGGCTGAGGACGCAGCCTTGTGGGGAACCAGTGTTGAGAATAATCGTGCCGGAGGTATTGCTGCCTATCCTCACTGATTGCAGTCTGTTTGTTAGAAAGTCAAGGATCCAGTTACAGAGGGAGGTGTTGAGTCCTAGGTCTCGGAGTCTGTTGACAAGCTTGCTTGGAATTATTGTAATGAATTATCGTAGAGGTAAAGGGAGATGGAAGTTTAGGAAGGTCAAAGTAAAAGAGAAAATGAATGAGGTGTAGATAACCGTTAGACAGATAACGCTCTTCATAGTTTTCAGTTCTTGGTAACTGTTCAATGTACACATTTCTCAGTGAACTGTGGGAGGGCCAAAAATGCAAACTGTAGCGTGAAGAATCGATGAGCTATGAAAAATAAACCACTGCATAATTTACTGCATGGCTTCTTCACAAATCATTGATTCCTTGTGCGGACTTTGTGTGCAATGGTTCTGACTCCAGAATTCCTGAGGGAAAATTACAGTCTCTCCTGCCTCTCAGTCAAGATCAGAATCATGGGTTAGCAGGTGATAAAATATTCATTTTGCATTGCGCTCAATGTTTAGAGTTTTTAAAAAACCACAGGGGCACGTTAACCCATAGGATACCAAGAACAGCACGTCTCATTGGTGTCTGGAGCAGGGGGTTCCTGGATTTTTGCACTTGAGTTATAAAACAGACCTAGTCATGTGATCTTCACCTCAAACACACACACATCTGTGCCCAGGCTATTGATCGACACAGAACATTATCAGTGCGTGCATGTACGCGCGCGTACACACACACACACACGCACACGTACAGACATACACATACACTCACACACATACGCACACACGTACACACACACGTACACTCACACACACACACGTACGTACACACACTCACACACACTCACACACACACACACACGTACAGACAGACACACACACGTACAGACACACACACACTCACACACACACGTACACACTCACACACACACACACGTACAGACTCACACACACGCACACACACGTACAGACTCACACGCACACACGCACACACACGTACAGACTCACACGCACACACGCTCACACACGTACAGACTCACACACGCTCACACACGTACAGACTCACACACACGCTCACACACACACACACACGTACAGACTCACACACTCACACACACACACACGTACAGACTCACACACACAATCCCAGAGGAACAATCCCATCAGTTGTTTTCCTCCACTCCTTACTTCCCTGTAAGTCTGCAACTTGTTCCCTCCCACATCCCTATAAACTCCCCTGCAATTCTACCAGCCAATACACACCAGGGGCAACATACAGCTGTCAATTGACCTGCCAACCAGCATGTGTTTGTGACGTGGGAGGAAATCAGAACACCCAGAGGGAAGACACACAGGAGAATATGCAAACTCCACACAGATAGCGCCCGAGGTCAGGGTTGAACCCGGGTCTCTGGTGCAGTGAGACACTGGCTCTACCTGTGGTGACACTTTTCCACTCATATATATCCCCCTCCCCCTCGCCTCCCCCTCCCCCTCTTTCCCCCATCTCTCTCCTCCCTCTCTCATGAACACACAACCTGCACATACACACACGTGTGCATATAAGGATACACGTATATGCACGCACGTGCACATCCTGCACATGCTCCCATCCTAAGAGCAGGTGGGAGATTTGTAGGCAGCAGACTCCTCATGGTGACGTGATGCTCGGGGGGGTGGTGGTGGTGGTGGTGGGGGTACCAGGACGCTGCACTGTCACGGACCCTCGAGACTGTCCACGTCCTCGGTGAGGATTCCTGCCTTCCCACCTGCTCTGCCCCCATTGTGACTCCAGACCCACAGCGATGGGGTTGTCCGTCTGATCGGCCATGGGTGTCGTTTCTTCCCCCCTCCCCCCCCCGCAGTGAAGGGCAGTTAGGGATGGGCAATTAACTGCAGGCTTTCCTAATGACATCAACATCTGGGGCAAGTCTTCCGCCTGGATCAGCGGTGAGTTGATTGTGGCTGAGGATGAGCAGAGGTGCAGCATTCACCAGGGGAATGTCCCTCACTCTCCCCGAACACAGGGAATGTCCCTCACCCTCCGCCAACCCAGGGCCCCTCCCCCTCCCCCAACCCAGGGGCACCTCCCCTCACCCTCCCCAGCCCAGGGTCATGTCACGGGGAGCACCAATGACACCAGCTGTTATTTCCAGATTAACCTAATTTAACCACTTGCTGTTACGGTGGGGTTTGAACCGGTGTCACTGCAGCAGGCAGGCAGCAACTGTGCTGCAGCAGGGCTTGCATTGCGACCAGTGTGTTACAGCGGGGTCCTGTGTGACACCAGCCATCACACACCTGAGGCAGGGCAGGCCGCAGGTGAGCTGCTCACCAGTGACTCCTACTGGTACCTGTGTGCAGGTGGCAGGTGAAGAACAGGAGGGAAGAGCGAGGGTGCAGGGCGTCCTTGGAGAGGGAGCACGCGGTCTCCG
Organism: Pristis pectinata; assembly: GCF_009764475.1. Lineage (NCBI taxonomy): Eukaryota > Metazoa > Chordata > Chondrichthyes > Rhinopristiformes > Pristidae > Pristis > Pristis pectinata. The sequence goes on from NC_067433.1 coordinate 5,265,196, forward strand.
CGGGCACCCTGGTTGACTTCCGTGCTCAGTGGGCCCCTCAGGATTGCCTGCGTCGTGGACGGTGAAAATGCGATTCTTATCTGAAGTGTTGCGTCTAGCGGGTGTTGTGTTGCGTATGTGTATTTCGCGGGTGTTTAGTTCGCATTATTTTACTGTAGCTATGTGGTTGCTTAGTTTGTTTCTTCTCTTCTGTATTAGTTGTAGTGTATTGACACTGGTTGTCCTTTTTTTGTACTGCTTTTAGTTAAATAGTTAATAAACATTTATATTAAAATAAGAAGTGAGGGTGTGGAGGACAGTGAGGGTGTAACGCTGTAGGGAGTGACGAGAGGGAGAATGAGGGAGTGTTCATGGTGAGGGTTAACGTGAGTGAGAGTGGGGTTGTGATGATGGCTGGGATCCCAGCCACTGTCCCCCCTCCCTCTCCCCTCCCTCTCCCCCTACCTCACCATCCCCCCTCCCTCTCCCCTCTCACCATCCCCCCACCCTCTCCCCTCTCCCCACCCCCCCTCTCCCCTCCCCCCTCCCTCTCCCCCCACCCTCTCCCCTCTCACCATCCCCCCTCCCTCACCATCTCCCCACCCTCTCCCCCCACCGTCTCACCATCCCCTCTCCCCTCACAGTCCCCCTCCCTCTCCCCCCCACCATCCCGTCTCCCCTCACCGTCCCCCCTCCCCCTCCCCCCCACCATCCCGTCTCCCCTCTCACCATCCTCCCACCACCTCCCCACCATCCACCGTCTCCGCCCCACCATCCCCCCTCCCAGTCCCCCTCCCTCCCCCCCCCCACCATTCCACACCATCCCCCCACTCTCTCTGCTCTGACCATCCCCCCAGCATCTCCCCACCATTCCCCTCCCCCCCCACCATTCCCCTCCCCCTTCTCCCTGACCCTCCACTGTCACCCTACCCTCTCACCATTCCCCCACCAACTCCCCCCCACCATCTCCCCACCATCCCCCTCCCGCTCCTTGTCCTCCTCCCCCTCTCACCATCCCCCCACCATCTCCCCCACCAACCATCCCCCCTCCCTCTCCCCCCCCTCATCTCACCTCACTCTCCCATCCGTTAATACAACACCTCTCACAGTCCCAGGCTGCAGACAGATGTCTGGAGTGAGGGCACTCTTGACTCAGTCTGGACTCTGCTGAACATTAAGACCCACCACCTGTAGTAACTCTTGACAGGGTTTCTGAGTTCCTGACGTGAGCCTTACGTTTCCAACACGCGGACCAGGATGCAAAGATTGGAAAACTGGTGACTTTAAAACCCAACCAGATAAGTTAGCTCATGTCTCTACTCACTGTGGTCCTGACACCCTGGGCTAGTCACCACTGAAACTTGTGATGGAGTTGCAGAGCAGTGAAGCCTCGTGGCACTGAGTCAGATGTAGGCGAGGATCCCCTCCCACAGTCCTCTCTTGACTGATGAATCAGCACTACTGCATGTTAGTAGAACATACAACAGTACAGCACAGGAACAGGCCCTTTGGTCCACGATGTTATGTTGAAATAATTAAGCTAATGGCTTCTAATCCCTTCTGCCTGCACATGGTCCATATCCCTCTATCCTCTGCAGATTCATGTGCCTCATCATTATCAAATAAATCAAAGTATTGAGTATAGGAGTTGGGATGTTATGGTGAGGTTGTATAAGACATTGGTGAGGCCAAATTTGGAGTATTGTGTGCAGTTCTGGTCACCTAACTATAGGAAGGATATCAGTAAGATTGAAAGAGTGCAGAGGAGATTTACTAGAATGTGGCTGTGTCTTCAGGAGTTGAATTACAGGGAAAGATTGAACAGGTTAGGACTTTATTCCTTGGAGTGCAGAAGAATGAGGGGAAATTTGATAGAGGTTTACAAAATTATGAGCGGTATAGACAGAGTAAATGCGAGTAGGCTCTTTCCACCTAGATTAGAGATAAGTACAAGAGGACATGGCTTTAGGGTGAAAGGGGGAAAGGTTTAGGGGGATCATTAGGGGGAACCTCTTCACTCAGAGAGTGGTGGGAGTGTGGAACGGGCTGCCCCCTGACATGGTAAATGCGGGCTCACTCTTAAGTTTTAAGAATAAATTGGATAGATACATGGATGGGAGAGGTCTGGAGAGTCATGGACTGGGAGCAGGTCAATGGGACTAGCAGAATAAACTTTCGGCTCTGACTAGAAGGGCCGAATGTCCTGTTTTCTGTACTGTAGTGTTCTATGGTTATGACCTTGCACCTTATTGTCTACCTGCACTGCACTTTCTCTGTAGCTGTGACGCTTTACTCCGTATTCTGTTATTGCTTTTACCCTGTACTACCTTAACGCACTGTGCAATGAATTGACCTGTACTATCGGTATGCAAGACAAGTTTTTCACTGTACCTCGATATAAGTGACAATAATAAACCAAAACCAATTTCAGTTCTAAGCACCTCTATCGTATCTGCCTCCACCACCACCACTGGCAGCACTTTCTAGGCACCCACCACTCTCCGTGTGAAAAAAACCTTTCAATCCCTTGATCTTTCTAAAATGTATCTACCTCCACTTTAAATGAACCAGCCTACACAACTCTGGGGCAGAACACTCTGGAGATTCACCACCCTCTGCAGGAAGGAGTTTCTCTGCACCTCAGTTTTAAATGTCGGTCTCGTAATCTTGAAACGATGTCCCCTGGTTTGAGGTTCCCAATGACTCAGGGCACAGGCTTTCACTGAGAGAGCACCTGGCTGCCCACAGGAAGAGAGGGGGTGAACAGTAGAACAGGAATGTGAAAGATAGAGAGATGTAATCATGGGACTACATAGAACACAGAACATGGAACAGTACAGCACAGGAACAGGCCCTTCGGCCCACGATGTCTGTACTGACATGATGCCAAATTAAACTATCCCTTTTTCCTGCACATGGTCCATCTCCCTCCATCCCCTGCACATTCATGTGTCTATCTAACAGCCTCTCTTAAACACCACAATTGTATCTGTTTCTTCCACCTCCCCCGGCAGCGCATTCCAGGCACCCACCACTCTCCGTGTAAAAAGAAGACACTCTCCTTTAAACTTGCCCTGTCTCACCTTAAATGCACGTCCTCTACTATTTGACATTTCTACCCTGGGAAAAGGATTCTGACTGTACCACAACCTGACTGCCTACCTCTCATAATTTTATAAGCCTCTATCAGGTCTCCCCTCAGCCACCGCTGCTCCAGAACAAACAATCCAAGTTTGTCCAACCTCTCCTTATAGCTCATCCCCTCTAATCCAGGCAGCATCCTGGTGAACCTCTTCTGCACCCTCTCCAAAGCCTCCACATCCTTCCTGTAATGGGGTGACCAGAATTGCACGCAGTACTCCAAGTGCGGCCAAAGTTTTACATAGGAGGGAGAGTGGAGAACTGGGAAGTTATGTGAGGGAGAATGAAGAGAGAGGGACGTAAGTATGAGAGTACGTAGAACACAGGACAGCACAGGAACAGGCCCTTCGGCCCACAATGTCTGTGCCGAACACAGTGCTGAATTAACCTGAATCTCTTCTGCCTGCACGTGATCCACATCCCTCCATTCCCTACATAATCATGTGCCTACCTAAGAGCACCTTAAATGCCGCTGTCGTATCTGCCTCCACCACCACCCCTGGCAGCCCGTTCCAGGCACCCACTGGACAGAGAAGCGATGAAAGGGAACAATTCCTCCTCAACGCTGTCCTATGCGGTGAATCTATTCAGCAATAGGAGCTACAGATCGGAAGCCCTGCATCATTATCCGGACTTGAGCATGTTCTCTCAACACAGTATCAGCTTGCACACACTGTAATAAATCACCAGTGCAGAAATGCAGTCAGCTTAGCAACCATCACACTCTTGCTTTGAAGCATACCGACTTTGTTCATTTAACCGATGATTGAATACTTTATTAGGAAGCTCTGTCCGCTCTTTCCGCTTGGATTTATTTGAATTAGCTGCGTTTTGTTTTGTTCAGTCGTTTAGCAAGCCCTTGAATTCTCTCTCTGCCATTCCGACTGACTTTCTGTTAAAGTGCCAGCTGCAGGTAATTGGCATGTCACCAGGGTGAAGGAGACAGTACAGTCACCAACACACGATCTCCCTCCATTGTGGGGGAGCGGGTGGATGCTGTGGTCAAAATCTGTGGTGATGCCTTGTATGTCGAATAGCCTGGCATCGCACAGCATGAAGACCACTTGGGGTGTGAAGTGTTCACACCTGATCACCCCTTGGTCTCCTGAGGTCAGCATCATCCATTAGCAAGTTGAGGGAATCAGAAAAGGACAAAAGTTCATTGAATTGAAGTTCACAAGGGTGTTGCCGGGACTCGAGGGACTGAGTTATGGAGGGAGGTTGGACATGTTAGGACTTTATTCCTTGGAGTGTAGGAGGATGAGGGGTGACCTTAGAGAGGTGTATAAAATCATGTGGGGCATTTCAGGGTGAATGCACACAGTCTTTTTCCCAGGGATGGGGAGTCAAGAACTAGAGGGCATAAATGAGAGGTGAAGTAGTTAATAGGAAACCGAGAGGCAACTTTTTCACCCAGAGGGTGTATGGAATGAGCTGCCAAGGGAAGTGGTTGAGACAGGTACATCAACAGCATTTAAAAGGCACCTGGACAGGTACATGGATAGGAAAGGTTTAGAGGGATATGGGCCAAATGCGGGCAGATGGGACTAGCTTAGATGGGCGTCTTGGTCAGCATGGACTGGTTGGGCTGAAGGGCCTGTTTCTGTGCTGTGTGAATGTATGAGTCTAAGTTGTGTAACTGTGTGTGGAGCCCGCTCCTCCAACCCCAGCACCACACAGCATCTTCAGGTTCTGATTGTAGGGAATGTACATGCTGGGTCTGAAAACTGAAGGGATTGGGTCTGTACAAGAGCTCCATATTAATACAGAAGGGAAGGTGCTTAGAGTATCATGAAAATTCAGATCAACTTGAGATTCTAGTATAGCCTCCAATGGCTTGAAGCTCTACTCTGCAAACTGCCTGCATCAGGACGATCTCTATTGTCCGTCCCTGGTCTAGTGACCATGTTGCTTGTGTGCTGGTTGTCTATTTGTGGGGCAAACTTGGGGAGATCTGTCGCCCTGCTGGTTCACTGGCAGAGGTCCCCCAGCCTGCTTGCATTGCAGGCTTCTACTGAATCCTTTCTGCACAGCCGCAGTGGGAGTGTGGGAAGTGGGAGATGGAGCAGAGGGGTCACCTCACCTTCCCAATCAGATCCACATGTCCTGGAGTCGCACAGACGACCCACCACGTCCTTGCCCACCTTTCTGCCCTTTGTGCTTCAGGCATTCTTTGCATTGACTTGGGCAGGGCAGTGATGTGTTGGGTAGAAACCCTCAAAAGGCTTGTGGAACAGATGTAAACCGTGCAGTGAGGAATCCCTCACAGTTGAAGAGAATATAAGGGAGAGGGTTTGAAGATTGAGAGGATTGAACACTTTGCTTTTAAAAAAAATAATTAGTTCCCCACTTATAAAACTCTGTGCCGCAGTGAATGGCAGTAACAAAGAATGTACACTTTATTTTCAGAGGCTGTGGGCCAACGTGTTTCGTTGGCTTGTCGTGTGACCAGGTGATATAAACAGTGGAAGTGACGGGAAACTGAAAGTGTGCGGCATTAGGTGAGGTCGTTCAGTCTGAGGCATCTCCCTCCAGAGGCAGTTTCACCTGGCTAGCAGTTAACTGAGCGAATTCAGGAACCAAAAGCTAATGAGGCAATGATCTGTCGTCCATCACCCTGGGGGGGGGGGGCAAAGAATTCCAGAGACTCACTACCCTCTGAGAGAAGACATTTCTACACACCTCAGTTTTAAATGACCAGCCCCCCACCACTTATTTTGTAGATATCTTCCCTTGTTCGTGACTCTCCCACCAGCAGAAACTTCTCAACATCTACCCTGTCAAGCCCCCTTAGGATTTTATAAGTTTGAATAAGGTCACCCCTCATCTTCTAAACTCCAAGGAATACAGACCCAAGCTTTCCAGCCTCTCTTGATAGGACAACCTTCTCATCCCAGGGATCAGCCTGGTGAATCTGCTTTGGACGGCCTCCAATGTTACTACATCCTTCTTTAGGAGAGGGGGCCAAATCTGTGCACAGTATTCCGGGTGTGGCCTCACCAACACCCTGTATAACAGGAACATAATTTCCCTTTTCTTAAACTCCATCCTCTGCGCAGTAGAGGCTAATGTGCCATTTGCCTTCTTAACTACTTGTTGGACCTGCCTGATAACTTTTTGTGATTCGTGCACTAGAACACCCAGATCCCTCTGAAATTTACTCATTTGCAGTCTCTCTCCATTTAGATAATAATCTGCATTTTGATTCCTTTCACCGAAGTACATGGCCTCACATCAAACTCCATTTGCCTGGTTTTCACCCAATCACTCAACCTATCCATCTCCTGTTGCAGAATTGCAATGTCATCAACACATCTATTTTTATGTCACAGGAAACTTGGGAACTTTGCATTGTGTTCCCTCCTCCAGATCAGGACAAGGACCCTCATTCCAACTCTGTGGTTTCTATGTGACAGCCAGTTTTCAATCCAAACTAACACACTTGCTCCAATATTTTGGGCTCTTAATTTTTGCACCAGCCTCTTATGTGGCACCTTGTCAAATGCCTTTTGGAAACCTAAATACACTACATCTACAGGTTCCCCTCTATCGACACTCCAGAGTTTATCTCTCAGATTCCAGCATCTGCAGTCTTTTGATTTTCTTTCACAGAAGGAGGATGATCAGCCCATTGAGCCAATACTATCTCTGATTAATCAGCCCCCTTTCCCCATTGTCCTGTGAATTACCTTCACCACTGTCTATCCAGTTCCCTCCTGAAGGCTCTGATTAATTCTGTCTCCACCACCCCTACAGGCAGTTCCTGATCCTAACCCCTCTCTGAGTGGGTAACAACATTCTTTAAATCTTCCTTCAAGTCTGCAGCCCAACTTCATTAGCAGGAACCACATCACTTCTTTACCCTGCGTAAACTGGTTATGATCTTGCACACAGTTTTTAAACCTCCTCTCATCCTCCTGTACTCCGAAGAAAACATCCCCACCTTCTCCAGTGTAAGGGGCATGGTAGCACAGTGGTTAGATTAGTGGAGAAGCAACCAATGTTCTGCACCAATGATCCAGAGACAAATGTTTGAATCCCACCATGGCAGCTGGGGAATTTAAATTCAAGTTATTATATACATCTGGAATTAATGAAAAAATCTACCCCCAGTAACAGAGGCCATGAATCTATTGGATTATTGTAAAAGCCCATCTGGTCCACTAATGCCATCCATATCCAGACTAGCCTATATGTGAGACTCCCAATGCAGTTGACTCTTAACCCCCTCAATTCAGGGGCAATTAGGTGTGGATGATGTATTGTCGATGATGTCTGCATTCTGTGAACGGATAATATAATTCCTTGGAGCCTAAATCCTTCATCTCTGGAAACGTTCAGGTGAATTTCCTCTGCCACCCTCTCTGGGATCGTTGCACCCAGTGTGCGACCAGAGCTGGAGCCAGTGCTGGAAATCTCCCCAGCTCTATCCACCACTCCATCGGTGTCTGTATCTTCAACCGTCAGCTTCCTGAGCTCTGCAGCGTCCCTCCTCCCTCCCTGCCCTCCTTCAAAGCACTTTACGGCCCAGGTTTTGATCACTGGATCTAATGCCTCCTCTTTGGTCCACTGCCAATCTTTGCTGTTGTGTGTGGCATCTCACTACGTTAAGGATGTAAGGTAGTTCTGCTGTTGTATCTCCCAGTGACTTTTGATATCTGCGAAGCTCTGCTAATTGGCTATTTATAGCAGGTCCACAATATGAGACGTCCCAGTTTAGTTCTGGTGCCAGTTTCTATGTGGATCCTCTGGTGGCTTGGCTGAGAAGTTATAAACTTCATTATACATTTATTGGCAGTCAACATCTGTTGCACGGTCAAAGCCCTGCTAGGCTACAGCCTTCTAGTACTGGGTGGTAAAGAATGGCTGGAACACAGTGTCACCAAGCCACGGAAAACCTGTGTCAGCCAGCTTTTCAGGATAGCACAGTGAAAACTGATGCATTATTACTTATTCAGACTTTGTTTTGCCTTGTTGCACGGATGTTGATGTATTCGAGGAAATGAGAGCAAAACGTACAAGGTGCAAAATTCACGAGCTCGGCGCTGCTGCGTGGTCGAACTTGGAGAAAGTCTGACGAATTGAAAGTGCTGCCGATGGCTGCTTGTTGTCACCGATGGGATGTTATTATCCTGAACACTGCAAGCTCAAAGTGCCAGCCCCAGAGCAGAGAGGCCATAGAACTTGGTCTGTGTTTCACTCACTGCCAGAGGGCTGTGATCCATTATATTCCTGCTTAGGCTGAAGTAATGGAAGTGTTTCCGTAACTCCATCCAAACTTGTGGAATTCCTGTTTGAACTCTGTTCTTTTCTAACGTAGGAAATGTGACAGGCAGTTGGCAAGTGGCTGGAGAGCTGGAGGGTGCTTTTTAATGATGCTGTTTGAACAATAAATCTTAGCCTTGACACTAAGTACCTCTGTGGCTGTTTCGAAACCCTGATCAGTGATCTTTTGCATCCATCGGGGAGAAAATGGGTTTCATCCAAACGTCGACGCCTCTGAAATGCACTGGGGTATCAGCCTGGGCTCCGTACTCCAGGTTCTTGACACTGGGAGCAGGGGACATCTCTTGAACTTCTTGCCTCAGTTTCCAAACCATGGGTCCTGCTGCCACATGTGTGCCTGTTGTTAATGGTGGGTGAGACCAGAGCTGCCCCAAGTGGGCACTGTCCGTCTGCAGGAGCCGCTGTTAAAGACCGGGCAACCCATTGGCACAGCTGGTAGAGCCTCTGCCTCACAGCTCCAGCGACCCAGGTTCGATCCTGACCTCCGGCGCTGTCTGTGTGGCGTTTGCATGTTCTCCCTGTGACCATGTGGGTTCTCTCCCTACCCCTGGGTGCTCCGGTTTCCTCCCACGTCCCAAAGACGTGCGGGTTGGTAGCTCAATTGGCCGCTGTAAATTGCCCTACTGTGTGGGTGAGGGGTAGAATTTTGGGGTGGGGTTGAAGGGAATGTGGGGGGAATAATCAGGGAGCAGTGTAAATGGGTGGTTGATGGTCAACACAGATTCAGTGGGCGGAAGGGCCTGTTTCCGTGCTTTATCTTTCTATGACTCTGTGACACACCTGAAAATGTGATGAGGGTTGGGTGGTGGGTGGGGTGGGAACATTGCAGTGGGATAACTGGGCCAATCCTTCCCAGTAGGAGAGGGGCTGAACCATCTGCAACCAACACTGTGCTCCCAGTGGGTAACCACAGCTGAAATGGCCTTGAGGTGGCACTTTATTCTGGGTTCAACAGGTCCACTCCACTGTTTCTATTTGTAGTTTCTGTTGGGTTAATCAATGCCTTCTGCCCTGGCACTCAGAACCCTGCAGGTTACTGCTTTGTGTTTCAAATCGTAGTTCCTGCCACACTCCTCGCTTTGCTGTGGTGGGCTCTTACACTGGTGTCTTCGATGAAGGCACTGAGCGTTCTGGAGCCAAATTTGCCGACGACATGGAAACAGAGGATTCAACAAATTGTGAGGAGGACACAAAGACTCTGCAAAGGGCCATGAGGCAGTGGAGTATAATGTGGGAAAATGTGAGGTTATCCACTTCGGAAGGAAAAGTGAAAAAAAAATTATCATTGAAATGGAGTGAGACTACAAAATATGGTACAAACGGGTCCTAGTACATGAAACAAGGGGTTGGTGTGCAGGTATCACAGGTAATTAGGAAGGTTAATGGAATGCTGGGTTATATCGCAATGGGTATGGAGTATAAATGTAGGGACACGGTAGCATAGCGGTTAGTGCGATGCTATTACAGTGCCAGAGATTGGGGTTCGATTCCCGTTGCTGTCTGTAAGGAGTTTGTACGTTCTCCCGTGTCTGTGTGGGTTTCCTCTGGGTGCTCTGGTTTCCTCCCACATTGCAAAGACGTACGGGTAGGGTAACTTGGGTTTAAATGGGCGGTGCGGACTCGTTGGGCCGGAAGGGCCTGTTACCATGCTGTAAATAAAATTTAAAAAATTAAAAATGAGGCACTGGTGAGATTGCACCTGGAGTATTTAAGAAAGGATATGCTTGTGTTGGAGGCATTGCAGAGAAGGTGCGCAAGGTTGATTCCTGGGATAAAGGGATTGATGTGTGTTGATCAGGTTGGGTCGATGCTCATTGGGCAATGAGTATAAAGTTGGGGTGTTATGTTGCAGTTGTACAAGACGTCGGTGAGGCCACATTTGGAGTATTGTGTTCAGTTTTGGTCGCCCTGCGGTAGGAAAGATGACACTAAGCTGGAAAGAATGCGGAGGAGATTTATGACGATGTTGCCAGGACTCGAGGGACTGAGTTATGGAGAGTGGTTGAGCAGGTTGAGACTTCTTTCATTGGAGCGTAGGAGAATGAGGGGTGATCTTATAGAGGTGTATAAAATCATGAGGGGCATCGACAGGGTGAATGCACACAGTCTTTTTGGGGAATTGAGAACTAGAGGGCATAGGTTTAAGGTGAGAGCGGAGAGGTTTAATAGGAACCCGAGGGGCAATATTTTTACTCGGGGTGGTAGGTGTATAGAATAACTTGCCAGAGGAAGTGGTTGAGGCAGGTACAATAACAACTTTTAAAAGACATTTGGATAGGTACATGGATAAGAAAGAGGGATATGGACCAAATGCGGGCAAATGGGAGCAGCTTAGATGGGAATCTTGGTCGGCATGGACAAGTTGGGCCGTAGGGCCTGTTTCTGTGCTGTATGACTCTATGCTGTTTAGAAGAAAGAGAGGCGATCATCTTGAAACATATATGAATCCGAGGGGAATTGACAGTGGAAGCTGAGAGGATGTTTCCCCGTGGGGGTATCCAGAACTAGGGGTATCGTTTCAGAATAAGGAGGGGGGTGGTGTCACCTATGAAGGTGAAGAGGAATTTCATCTCTCAGAGCATTGTGGCTCTTTGCAACTCTTCACCCAGAGGTGGAGCCATTGAATATATTCAAGGTGGAGAGATTAGCAGACATTTAAATTATGAGGAAGTCAAGGAGTCCGGAGAGAGAGTGCAAAAGTGTGGATGAGGCCAAGATCACATCAGCCAAGGTTTGACTAAAAGGCAGGACTAAGGGGGGCTGAATGGCCCATTCCTGCTCCTGCTTCTGATGTTTTTGCAATAAACAATTTCTAACACTTAACAAGCAAAAAAAACTTGCAGATGCTGAAATCTGGAAATGCTGGAAACACTCAGCAGGTCAGGCAGCATCCGTGGAGAGAGAAACAAGAGTTGATATTTCAGGTCGACGACCTGACATCAGAACTCAGCAAGTCCTGTAATTGAGGAAACAGCCTCACTGGTGTATGAATACAACGTGGTATCACTTCAGACCTGTTGTAATAAGAACTGATTGTAATATTAAAGCTGGTTCCCAACTGAGCAGGGAAGGATGTGTTGCTACTGAATGAACAGCGTGTCACCAAGCAGTGCATCTGCTGACTGAGCTGCTGAACTAGTTGGATTCAGTTTATGACACAATTAAAAGCTCAAGTGGGATTATCTGGCTCAGCAAAGAGTTCCTCGAGATTAATGGTACATTATTTGTGCAGAGAGAACATGGGCACTGGCTGACTGCAGAATCGGTTGTTAATTTTATTCAGCCGCTGGAGCTTAGGACAAATGTTTGCATGCTTGAAGCCTTGAAAGCAACTGTTCAGCTCACTGTTGAGTATCAGTTAGCTGCCAATGCCAGATTACACTGATTTCATTTTGTGGCAAAACTCCAAGTCTGATTTTAACCCACTAGGCAGGCAAGATACTGAAGTCACAGGGATTCGGTAACTTTTTTAGACTCACTGTCGGGATTTTATTGGTGCCATCGACCGGCGTTGTTCCTGATGGCTGCCTGGCGTTGTTCCCCATCAGCAATCTGTGATATCACTCAGGTTGCAATGCTGTTTCAACAGAAGCCCACCTCCCCAGTGACCTGACCCCCAAATGAAACCTTGGCACATCAGAAATAGAAGCCACTCTTGGTGTTGGTATTGGTTTATTATTGTCACTTGTACCGAGGTACAGTGGAAAAACTTGTCTTGCATACCGTTCGTACAGATCAATTCATTACACAGTGCAGATACATTGAGTTAGTACAGGGTGCATTGGCCCTCTTGGACCTCATGTCGCCGATTGTGTCACGGGCTGCCGTCCTTTCTCACAGCGGTGGCCCCATTACAAAAGGCGACTCGTTCGCTGTGAAGGGCTTTGAGATTGGCCGAAATGCACGAGGAATGCTGGTTGTTCAAGGGGAGGGGGCAGAGCAGGACTGGGCGCTGGAACAACCTTTACCCAGGCCACGGGTCCCGAGGGAAGACTTGCTTACTGGGACATCTTAAAGGATCAACTTCCTGCAGCATCAGAATCAGATTTATTGTCACTGACATATGATGTGAAACTTGTTGTTTTGCAGCAGCAGTACAGTGCAAACACATAAAAATCTATAAACTACAAAAGTAAATAAATAGTGCAAGAAATAGTGCAAGAAAAAAAAGGAATAACGAGGTAGCGTTCATGGGTTCATGGACCATTCAGAAATCTGATGGCGGAGGGGAATAACCTGCTCCTGAATTGTTGAGTGTGGGTCTTCAGGCTCCTGTACCTCCTCCCTGATGGCAGTAATGAGAAGAGGGCATGTCCCGGATCGTGAGGGTTCTTAGTGATGGATGCCGCCTTCTTGAGGCACCGCCTCTTGAAGATGTCCTCGATGGTGGGGAGGGTTGTGCCCGTGATGGAGCTGGCTGAGTTGACAACCCTCTGCAGCCTCTTGCGATCCTGTGCATTGGAGCTTCCATACCAGGCTGTGATGCAACCAGTCAGAATGCTCCCCACCGTATATCTATAGAAATTCTGAAGAATCTTTGATGACATACCAAATCTCCTCAAACTCCTAATGGAGTAGAGCCGCTGGCATGCCTTCTTCGTGATTGCATCAATGTGTTGGGTCCAGGATAGATCCTCTGAGATGTTGATGCCCAGGAACTTGAAGCTTCTCACCCTATCCACAGCTGATCCCTCAATGAGGACTGGTGGGTGTTCTCCCGATTTCCCCTCCTGAAGTCCACAATCTGTTCCTCGGTCTTCTGACGTTAAGTGCGAGGTTGTTGTTGTGACACCACTCAACCAGCTGATCTATCTCACTCCTGTACGCCTCCTCATCACCGTCTGAGATTCCACCTTCAAGAGTGCTGTCATCGGCGAATTCATAGATGCCGTTTGAGCTGTGCTTAGCCACACAGTCATGAATGTAGAAAGAGTAGAGCAGGGGGCTAAGCACACATCCCTGAGGTGCGCCTGTGTTGATTGTCAGTGAGGAGGAGATGTTATTGCTGATCCGCACTGACTCATTACCAGATCTAGTGGATTCTCCTTGTGGCAGTTTTCTGTGTTGGATCGTGTTTGCCATGTTGAGCTGTGGTGTTGCTCTGCTCTCTGCAGGTCTTAGTCCGGCCAAGCGTTCTTGCTGCTGCGCCCTGTCTCCATTTCTGGAGCAAAAAAGAAACTGCTGGAGAAACTCAGCAGGTCAGGCAGTGTCTGTAGAGGGAGAAGAATTGTTGATGTTTCTCTGCCCCCACAGGTGCTGCTCAGCCCTCTGAGTTCCTCCAGCAGATTGCATTTTGCTTGTAGACTGAGATGTTTGATAGTTCTCTGATTTTACATCTTGCAGACCTGACGATGAGGTAATGAAGTATTTTACTCAGCGTTGGTGGGGGTAGCTGAGTATAACCCGTGTAATATTAGTTGATACCATTGATACCAGTTTGAGAATCGTAGCATCTGACCAACTGTGTATAGAGCTCGCAGCTGAGGTTGTCACTGCAGTGAAGGTCACTGTTAGAAATGCTACTTTGCACAGTGTATGTTCTTGTATAAATAAAGTGCCCTTGTCTGTTAGTTTAAATTACTGGCCATCCTCCAGTATCTCACAGAATCATCCAAGCCGACTGTGATGCTTATCTACGCTAATTCCATTTGCCTGCGTTAGGCCTGCATTGCTCTACACCTTTCCTATCTATGTAATTGGTAATTGGTTTATTATTGTCACATGTGCCGAGGTACAGTGATAAAATTTGTTTCACATGCCATCCATACAGATCATTTCAAAACGTCAGTGCATTGAGATAGTACAAGGGAAAAGCAATAACAGGATGCAGAATAAAGTGTTAGTTACAGAGAAAGTGCAGTGCAGGCAGACAATAAGGTGCAAGGGCCACACCTTTTAAATGGAGACACAAGAGATGGCAGATGCTGGAATTTAGAGCAACTCACAAAAAGCTGGAGGAACTCAGCGGGTCGGGCAGCATCTGTGGAGGGAAATGGACAGTCGAGGTTTCCGGTCTCGACCTGAAACATCCTGTCCATTTCCCTCCACAGATGCTGCCCGACCCGCTGAGTCCCTCCAGCTTTTTGTGTGTTGCCCCTACGTTTGAAATGCCTTTTAAATGTAATTGTATCTGCCTCTACCACCGCCTCTGTGTGAAAATTTACCCCTCCAATCCCCTTTAAATTTCTCCTCTCTCTCTTTAAACCTGTGCCCTCTAGTTCTAGACTGCCCTGCCCTAGGAAAAAGACTGACTTTCTATCCCATCTATGCCCCTCACAGTTTTATATACCTCTATCAGGTCAACCCTCAGCCTCCTACATTCTGGTGAGAATAAACCCAGCCTGTGCAATCTCTCCTTATGGCTATGCCCCTCCATTCCAGTCAACAGCCTGATGAATTCCTTCTGCACTCTGTTGCTGCCACATCTTTCCTGTGGTGTGGTGACCAGAACGGTACACAATACTCCAAGTGTGGCCTAACTTTTGTACAGTTGCAACCTCAGTGAGTGAATAAGAGAAAGGTACAGAGACTTGGTATCATCAGCTTTGGTCGATGAAACTGTTATATTTAAGCCTCAGGCCTGAATCTGAATGGTAGACATCAGCCATGATCTCTCCCAGTTGAGGTAACACGTGAGCATCTGCGAGTGGTCTGACTCAATTGGGAGAGTGCATGGTAGAACAAATAATGGCATCTGATTGGCTGGATTTCCAGGACAGTAACCTGCTGAAAGAATGGAGTGAAACTTTATATAGAGTTGGCTACGGCAGATAAACCAGAACAAATAAAAAATAAGATGTTATTATGTCTCATTGATTGTGAGGGAGGAGAATTACAATGTACCAAGAAGCATTGTAGTGAGATTCTGGGGGATTAGATTCATTACAAGCACATTGTAGTCTATCTAGAGATGAAAATATTGGCCATTACCCATTCTTTACACACAACCAGCGGCAAGGAGAACCCCTTGATGTTTTCATAATGGAGCTAAAATTGTTAGCAGATAACTGCAGTTTTGCAGATGTAAAGGGTGCACTCTTCAGGAGCTGGACTATTTGTTGAATCCCATCCAGCAAGAGGAAATGGCTACATCGTGAAACAGAGCTAGGCCCCGGGAAGGTGTGCAAGGATGTCCAAAGCTGTGGAACTGTTCAAAGCCACGCTGGAAGTCCTGGATGGCCTGCAGCAGGCTGTACACGCGGTGAAACGCGAGACAAAAAGCGGCTCAGATGTTGCAAATATTGCAGGTGGGAACACAAGCCGATGATAAAGGAATGGCGTGTGCGTGGGGGAAAGTGTGCACAATGTGCGAAGGAAAATCGTTCCTACAAATAGAACACGAAGGAGAGGGCGTCATGGAGTGACGGGGATGAACAGTGCAGAACGCCAGCCAAATGAAGTCAACTCACTGGTACGATCACCCGTGGGATGTACCTACACCAAGCAGTGGAACAAGGGCAACCAGTGCCCTTTTAACGTAGCTCAGGAATAACATGTTGTAGACAGTTGAGGGAAGGAGTTATATGGAAGAATTGTAAGCAACAAGAGACTTGATCAGTAAGCAGATGAAGGACAATGTGAAGTGGTGTCACGTTGACATTTGTACATTTGGTTAGTGTCAGTGTGGGAATGTAGCTGCAGTCATTTTCCACCTGAGACAACCTTGCGGTGCTGTGTATCCCCCCCACTATTTCTGATACCGAGAGACACAGACAATTTTGAGATACTGTGTACCAGGGACAGTATTGTACAAGTCTAATCCCTGATAACTGTGGACCGGGTGGCTAAAGGTGATGACGAGAACCAGCGAGGTTTGTAAGTTTCAAACAACAGGTATATGGTAAAGGAGTTGACTTCAGCCAATATAATAGGCTGTGAAATCAAAGGAATATCTGAAAGGTTTACAAAGAAATGTATAAAAGGGTGCCTCATGATATAGAACATAGGACTGTACAGCACAGGAAAAAGCCCTTCGGCCCACAGTGTTGTGCCAAACTAATTAAACTAGTAATTAAATGCCAAACTAAACTAATCCCTTCTACTTACACAATGTCCATTTCCTGCGATATTCATGTGCCTGTCTAAGAGCTTCTTGAATGCCTGTATTGTATCTGCCTCCACCACCACCCTGGCAGTGCATTCCAGGCACCCACCACTCTCTGTGTAAAAACAAAACTTGCCCCATACATCTCCTTTGAACTTATCCCCTCTCAAATGCATGCCCTCCAGTATTAGGCATTTCAACCCAGGGAAAAAGATACCAGCTGTCTACTCTAGCAATGCCTCTCATAATCTTATAAACTTCTATCAGGTCTCCCCTCAGCCTCCGAAACTCCAGAGAAAACAATACAAGTTTGTCCAACCTCTCCGTATAGCACATGCCCTCTAATCCAGGCAGCATCCTGGTAAACCTCTTCTGCACCCTCTCCAAAGCCTCCACATCCTTCCTGTAATGGGGCGACCAGAACTGAATGCAATACTCCAGATGCAGCCTAACCAGAGTTTTATAGAGCTGCAGATTAACTTCCTGACTCAAACTCAATGCCTCGACTAATAAAGGCCAGCATGTCGTATGCCTTTTTTACCACCCTATCAACCCTACCACCCGAGGAAATCAATAGCGATAACTCTGGAGACCAACAATTGCAGAAAAAGACCCCAAATCTCTAGCTGAGAGAGGAACTTGCCACGTCAAAACCTGGCCAGGCTTTTTTTTAACCAAAAACTCATTTGGTTTAATTGGCAACAGTGTAATGTCCTCCCTGACCAAGCCATCAATCTGCAGGTGTGGCAGAGGCAATGATCAAGACGTAAATAGTATGTTGGCCTTCATAGCAGGAAGATTTGAGTACAGAAGCAAAGATATCTTATTTCAGTTACACAGGGTCTTGGTGAGACCACACCTGGAGAAATGTGTGCAGTTTTGGGGTCCTTACCTAAGAAAGGATCCACTTGCCATGAGGGAGTACAGTGAAGATTTGCTAGACTGATTGATGGGACGGTTGGAATGTCAGACAAAAGTAGAGATTAAATTAACTAGGTTTGTGTTCACTAGACCTTAGTGGATGAGATGGGGTTCTAATGGTAACTTACAAAGTTCTGATGTGGCTAGACAGATTGGGTATGGGGAGAGTGTTTCCCTGGTTAGGGTGTTCCTAATGAGGGGTCACAGTCTCAGGATACAGGGCAGGAAGTTTAGGACGGAGATGAGAAAAAAATTTCTTCACTCCGAGGTTAAGGAACTTATGGAACGCTCTACCACAGAGAGCACTTGAGACTAAGTGGTTGAATATATTTAAGAAGGAATTGATACATTTCTAGACAAGTTATACAGAGACCACCCCTGGACAATTGTGTGCACCTTTAGGGTCCTTGCTTAAGAAAGGACGTTCTTGCAGTAGACTGAAGGGAAGGTTCTCCAGACTGATTCTAGAGGTGCCATGAGGCATCACAGGGAACCTGAAGAGCATTGGACTAGATAATCAGCCATGGTTATGTTGAATGAAGAGCAGGCTCAAAGCCTGGACGGCCTTACACCTGCTCCTATTTTCTACGACACATCACACCCAGATCACATGGAGGAGGCCAGGTACCAAATCAATCAGGGAGAACAATTGTGGATCCGAGTGGAGGACCTTCTGCTAAACTGGAGAATGGGCAGTTATTGCAGAAGTTGTTTTACTTTTTCTCCTTTATCTAAAGGAGGTACGTCACATATGTAAAGTACCACTTGTGGAACTGTGTGTTGTGGATATAATGCCGAGGAGTGAGTCTCTCTGTGTACCGGAGCAAATGCTGCTTTGCACCAGGTAAGTTTGTTTATAAGTGAAATGGTTGTTAGTTTAAAGGGCTGGCTTTTGGAACATGGCTTTTGGACCATCCTGCAGCTGAATGCCACAACCTTCTCTTGTGAGGTCAGGGTGTGTGGCCTTGTCTCCGATTCACATTGCTCTCTGTGTGTCCGTAGACGGACATTTCTCTTATGGACTCCCACAGTGGGCTTGGTATGGGCAGTAAGAAAGTGGAGCAGCTTCCTATGGGGTAGAGGGGAAACAGACACCCTCTTGGCCAGTCCAGTGCTATACCTCCTCATGACATAGATGGGGACCAGTCGTTCCATTCAGTCTGTGCTGGCTTACAGAGCAGTCCCATTCCCCACTAATTTTCCCTGTTCTCCCCACATTCCCATCAACTCCTGCCAGATCCTACCACCCACCTACACACTAGGGGCAACTTACAGCGGCCAGATAACCTACCAACCAGCACGTCGTTGGGCTGTGGGTGGAAGCCGGAGCACCAGGAGGAAACCCATGCGGTCACAGGGAGAAGGTGAAAACTCCACATAGACAGCACTGGAGGCTGGGATTGAATCCAGGTCTCTGGAGCTGTGAGGCAGCAGCTCGACCAGCTGACGCAATGAAATGTGGTCAGTCTGCAGCACCCAAGAGCTCCGGTGGGAGGAAGAACCCACAGCTTTGGGTGTGCCAATTGCTTGAGGAGGGTACATACCCAGATCGGTGTGTGGCTCAGATCAACAGGTGAACAACCTGGGCAAAGACGGGTGACTGGTGTGCCGTCTACAAGGTGCACTGCAGAATCTGGGCAAGACTTCATCCACGGCAATCCCCAAACCGCAACCCCACCTGCCCGTGTGTGTGTCGGGTACATCTGAATCTGCAGGTTCCTCTTCAAGTCGTGCATTATCCTGAGACAGAAATATTTTGCTGCTATTTTCACTGTCACTGGGTCTTAATCCTGGAACTCGCTCCCCAACTGCACTGCGGGAGCACCTTCACCAGGATTCCCACAGTTCACGAAGCTGGCTCACCTCTTCACCCCCGGCACCTTATCAAGGGCAATTAAGGATGGGCAATAAATGCTGTTGATCACCCAGATCCCAGTGTATAACAACAGAGATAAAAGCACCAATATTGAGGTGAGATTACCGCATTAGCACAGCTAATACCCTCACCGGGTTCCCTGTCTGCTCCATGTTTTGTGCAGACCACAGAGGTGGTACAAGGGACATGTGTTGGCACGTGTTCACTTGGTGGCACAAGAAGTCTTCCCCACTGGTACACACTGTGGTGCAGTTTGTTCTGTATGGCTTTGGGCTGGTGACAAGGTTGGCATCAAGTGGGCTGCAGTCTGAGCCAACACTCACTAAAAATCCATCGCTGTGGCTTGGTGGCAAGAAAAAGAGCCCAAAATGTTAATTCAAAGTCAAAGTGGAGTTTATTGTCAGATGCACAAGTCCATATGTGCACAGGTGCAACGAAAACTTACTTGCAGCAGCATCACAGGCACAGAGCATCAGATAAGCAAGAAAAAACATAAATATAAATGATACACTATTTTTACAAGAAAGAACACAATTAGACCAAAAAAAATTTAGTGCAACGTATTCATAGTGTTGCTAAACTGTAGTGATTTGGGTTGTGCAGGTTGGTTCAAGAACCGAATGGTTGAAGGGAAGGAGCTGTTCCTGAACCTGGTGGTGTGGGACTTCAGGCTTCTGTACCTCCTGCCCGATGGTAGGTGTGAGAAGACGGCATGGCCCGGATGGTGGGGATCTTTGCTGATGGACGCTGCCTTCTTGAGGCAGCGCCTTATTCAGCCATCGTGTTGAGTTAAAGACTGCAGCGCTGAGGGATATGTAGTCATTGTTTTAATCACATTGTTCAGGTTAACAAAAATAAGCTTAATGACTGCGGCAGGAGTGTGCGGCTGCTGTTCTGTATTGACTTGGAGGGAAATGCTGCTGTTGTTTCTACGGCAACGTGGTTGAGCCCAATGCAGGCGAGACTAATAAATCCTGATAAAGACACAAATGAAGGAGATTGAAAGCGGGTCGTGTTGTGAGTGAAGGCATTGTCAAACAGAAAGGATCACCCTGCCCCCTCCTCCTCCCCACTCTCCCAGTGAAACAAACACCTATTTTGTTCAATCGCGGTGCACTGCAGTAACTTCTCATTACAGCATGCAGATGTTGATGGTTTTAACGATGGCATTCTGAAATATTTAAGCCTCCTTGACATAAGTCATGGAAAACATATGGCATGTGTGGGGAGCATTTCCCAGCGCTGTGTGTGCACTTGGGCAGGAGACGTGCTGTGAATGACACTTTATCAGCCTGCAGCCAAGAGCTGCAACGAGTACAAAGGTTGGGCCATTGGCATAAGCTGGAGATCTCTCTCCTCTGCTCCTGTTTATGCCTGAGTATTGAACGCAGCAGAAGTCCCTGTGCGTCCTGTCACCCTCAAGGGCAGGGACTCACAGAAGTTATTACAAAGCATCCGAAGAGAATTTGGTTGACTCTTTCAAAGGACGTAGCCCTCAAACTTTGGGGAATCTTTTTATTTCCGACAGTCACTTCCAAGGATTTTCCTGGCCGTATTACTCGAAGCTTTCTTTCGTCTCTGTCTGGGTTTTTATTTTCTGTTTGCTTTGCCAGCTGTCCCTGACCTCTGTGGGATCCACTTGTATCTCGGCTAACCGGCTGCTGTGGAGTGTCTCAGCGAAAACTGCCCCCTCCTCACCCTGCCCCCTCCTCACCCAGGGGCTCAGAGAACTTGTATCCCATATGGGGCAGGACCTTCTGTTTACACTGGCCAAGGTCGGTTCAATCCCTATTTTACCGAAATCTCTGGATCCTGAGTCCTGGTTTAATGACTCTGCATGAATCCAGCCATTTTTGAATTGTATGTGAAGAAGGAATCTTTACCTTGGCACGCCTGATGTACCCACCTGAGGGAGGTCCCCATCACGGGAGAGTGGTCTCCATCACGGGAGGGTGGTCCCATCATGAGAGGATGGTCCCATCGGCTAAAGAATTTAGATCTCTACACTTTGGAGTTTAGCAGAATGAGGGCAATCTTACTGAAACGGAAAAGAACCTGAGGGGATGTATTGAGATGTCTCCACTAGTGGCAGAATCTCGAACAAGGGCACATAGTTACAAGATAAGGGACTGGTCCACAGCAACCATTCATTTACACTAATCCTACTCTAACCCATGTTATTCCCATCAACTCTCCAGATTCTACCCCTCACCTACACACCAGGGGCGACTTACAGCAGCCAATTAACCTACCAACCCGCACGTCTTTGGGACGTGGGAGGAAACCGGAGCACCCGGGGGAAACCCACGTGGTCACAGGGAGAATGTGCAAACTCCACACAGACAGCACCGGGGGTCAGGATAGAACCTGGGCCACTGGAGCTCTGAGACACCTGTGCAACTGTGCAGCCCAATACAAGTTGAAGCTGTTCGAGTTCCTTCGAGGACTGGAGGAGGTTATTACAGAACAAGTTAGGGGAGTGTCAGTGTAGTGTCCTGCAACAGGTCGTCTACTGTGCTCTTCAGAGCAATAGGTCACAGGATCATCCCTGTTGACAAGGCAGAGTGGACACTTACATGGGATCGGGTGTCTTCAGGTAATAAGGGAAAAAGCATTGTGGTTGCTTTTCCTGATCATTGTGCGTTAGAGGTTCTTGTATGTAGGTATTGAGAGATTGAACTCAGCTGCAGTGTTGGAGTAGCTTGCTGAGGCTTTGTCTCAATGAGTGAGTGGGTGTACCCCAACCAGGAGAGAAGGGGAGGGGAGGAATCGAGGAAGGTAGAAATATTTGAGATGAATGCCCTTCTGTGTCTATACTAAATCTCTAAGAGTGTAGGAGACTGAGAGGTAATCTTGTCGAGGTGTATAAAAACATGAGGGGCATAGATAGGGTGAATGCACACGGTCTTTTTCCCAGAGTTGGGGTATCAAGAACTAGAGGGCACAGGTTTAAGGTGAGAGGGGAAAGATTTAAGAGGAACACGAGGGGCAACTTTTTTTTACACAAAGGGTGGTATCCATGTGGAGTGAGCTGCCAGAGGAAGTGGCTGAGGCAGGTACAATAACAACTTTTAAAAGACAGTTGGACAGGTACATGGATGGGAAAGGTTTAGAAGGTTATGGGCCAAATGCTGGCAAATGGGACAAGCTTGGATGGGGCATCATGGTCAGCATAGGCCAGTTGGGCCGAAGGGCCTGTTTCCCTGCTGTATGACTATGACTATGATTCTACATCTGCAGTTTTAATGTTTTACAAAATTTGAAAACAGCCAACCTTGACTTATGACTGACCTTGCAAGCTCATACAATAATTACATATTTTGACTTGAAGCTGTAGTTGAGCATTGTAATTAAAATAAAACTGCTGCATCAGTCTTGGCACCAGCTAAATCTAGTTTATCTTTAGTTTGTTAAAGAGCGCCTGCTCCTCCCCTTGTGTCACCCCAAGCACTCTATGCCCATTAAACTGTGGTTACTGTTGAAATGCGGCAGCACAGCAAGATCCCACAGACAGCAGTGTGGTAACAAACAGACAATCTGCCTTTTGTGAAGCTGGTCGACAAACGTTGCACGAAGGAATGCGTCAAAACCAATGCTCTTCCAGACTCCGGAATCCACTCCGTCTAATGCGCCTGTCGCTGCAAAGTGTCCTGCCCAGGATGTGAATTTGGAACTTGGCTAAGTGTCGCACACACCCCTGCTGCCTGCTGTGGCTGCAGGCAGGACTGTGGGCTTGCTGCTGGGTGTCTCCCACTACCCAGTGTAAGAGGTTCCCATGTCCAGCGACACTCTGGACTGAACTCCCCTGAAGTGGCTCCTGTGGAGAGGGTCACTGCTCTCCCAGAGGCTGGGCAAAATTGGTGCCGATCAGTGGTCTGTTCCTTTGTGTCGAGAAAGCTCAAGAGAATAGAACAAGTTCTCCAAATGTAAAGGGCCTCCTTTATTCTGTTTTCTTTTGTTGTGCTGATATCCCCCTCTCCTGTGCCTGAGGAGAAAATGAGCGATCTCTGGCAGTGAACGCTGTGCTGAGGGTTTTAACCTTGTGTGTTCCAACTGAGCCTCACTGTGACCTTGGCGCACACACACACACACACACACACACACACACACACGTGCGCGCGCACGGACGGACACACACACACATACAGACAGACACACACACACACACGTGTGCATGCACACAGACACACGCACACAAACACACACACTCACACCCACACATACAGATAGACACACACTGAAACACACACACACACACACACATACAGACACACATACACTGAAACACAGAGGCACACACCCACACACACAAGCACATAGACATACATGCAGACACAAACACACACACACACACACACACACAATTATCGAATACTGCCACAGTGAAGGAAGCTGTTTACCTCATACTGCTCTTTGGTAGATCCAATTCTGTAGATTTCAAATGAAAAGCAAATTGGTGTCAGGAAGCTTAAAAAATTAATGATGCAGGAGGAGGCCATTCAACCCAACCTGTCTCTGCTGGTCAGTAAAGAGTTATCCCATTTAGTCCCTGCCCTGTGTCTGTAGCCCTATGGATCATGCCCAAGTCCACAGCGAGGCACTGTTCAAACGTGAGGATGGTTTCCAGCTCTACTGTCTGTCCAGGCAGTGAGTTCCTGACCCCTCTGTCCTCCTCTCCCCTCTGACCCTCCTCCTAGGTACCTTAAATATCTACCCTACTGCTAAAGGAAAAAAAACGTTCCTATTTATTCTCTCTGGGCCCCTCATCATTATCTGAGCTTGCTCCTTATCCAAACAAAGTGACCCTCCCGACGGCGACAAAACCTCGGGCCCTCGATGAGAGAAGGACAGATCGGAACCTGGAACACCAAAACGCCTCTCAGGGGACTGGGTAGGCTATGGTGCAGTGACCTGCTTCCACTTCCTCCCAACGACTGTTTCAATCTTCAGGCGACTGGCTGTTGTCTTCTCTGTTACCCTTGGAACCAGCTTCCTGCACTGGCGGAGCGGAACATAGCTCGCAGTGAAGGGGTGGTCGGGTGGTGCTGGATGGGAGTCATACTGGAGGGTAGCTGAACGAACAGCAGCCCCAGGTCTGCTGAAATCGGCCCATCGTGTCTGCTCCCTCATTCAATTATGGCTGATTTCTTTCAATCTCATTCTCCTGCCTTCTCCCTGTAACCCATAGCCCCCTTACCAATCAAGAACCTACCGATCTCTGCCTTAAATGCACCTAGTGACTTGGCCTCCACAGCCCTCTGTGGCAATGAATTCCACAATTTACCACCCTATGGCTGAAGAAATTCCTCCTCAGCTCCTCAGTTCTAAAGGAATGTCCCTTTATTCTGGGGCTGTGCCCTTGAATCCTAGACTTTCCTACTAATGGAAGCCACGTCCACTCTATCCAGGCCTTTCAGTGTCCGGTAGGTTTCCATGACCCCGCCTCGTCCTTTTGAACCCCAAGTACAGGCCTGGAGCCATCAAATGCTCCTCATACATTAAGCCTTTATTCCCAGGATCATTCTTGTGATCCAGATGCTGCTCGACCCACTGAGTTCCTCCAGCAGATTGTGTGTTGCTCCAGATTCCAGCATCTGCAGTCACCTGTGTCTTCATTGTTGTGAACCTCTCTGGACCTTTTCCAGGGTCAGCACATCCTTCCTTAGATACGGGGCCCAAAATTGCTCACAATATTCCAAACGTGATCTGACCAACACCATATAAAGCCTCAGCAGTATGTCCTCACTTTTATATTCTAGTCCTCTCGAAGTGAATGCTGGCATTGTCTTTGCCTTTTTTACTACCGACTCAACCTGTGAGTAGGAATGCCAAGGCCCTTTGCACTACTGATTCCTGAATTCTGTCCTGATTTCTGAACTGCTGGTGGGATCTGCTCGCAAAGGGGTGCAGGAGCAGAGGGACATGGGGGGTGTGGTTGGAAGTGGCAGAGATGGTTGAGGAAACAGTCAATAGGGTATGCACTATTCTGGGCTTTATCAGTACAAGAGTATAAAAGCAGGGAGGTCATGCTGAACCTTCATAAAACACTGATCCAGCCACAACTGGAGCCTTATGTTCAATTCTGGTCACCTCATCACCGAAAGGAGATGTTGGAGAGGGTGGAGAAAAAATTTACAAGAATAGTACCTGGGACAAGATCACAAGACAAGGGAGCAGAAGTAGGCCATTCGGCCCATCGAGTCTGCTCCAAAGAAAAGGGAAAAAAGAAAAAGAAATGAGAAATTGAGGGGGGGGGCGCAAAAAAACCCCACACTATTCTAACCCCAATTTCCGGCCTTATCCCCATATCCCTTGGTACCCCGACTATTTAGATATCTATCTATCTCTTCCTCAAACGCCTCCAATGATCTGGCCTCCACTGCTGTACATGGCAAGGAATTCCACAAATTCACCATCCTCTGGCTAAAGAAATTTCTCCTCATCTCTGTTTTAAACCTGTACCCTCTAATTCTAAGATTGTGCCCTCTGGTCCTGGACTCACCCACCAAGGGAAACAGCCTAGCCACATCTACTCTGGGACGAGGGACTATGCTTACAAGGACAGGTTAGGGGGTCTCGCACTGTTTTACTTGGATCCTTAATCATCATTAAGGACCCTCACCACCCGGGACATGCCCTCTTCACGTTACTACCATCAGGGAGGAGGTACAGGAGCCTGAAGAGCCGCACTCGATTCAGGAGCAGCTTCTTCCCCTCCGCCATCAGATTCCTGAACGGTCCACGAACCCATGAACACTACCTCGTTCTTCTTCTTTTGCACTATTTATTTATTTTTGTAACTTATAGTGATTTTTATGTCTTGCACTGTACTGCTGCCACAAAACAACAAATTTCACGACATACGTCAGTGATAATAAACCTGATTCTGATTCTGAGAAGAGAAGGCTGAGGGGAAATCTGATGGAAGGATACCAAATGATGAGGAGTCTGGACAGAGTGGGGAATGGAGGCTCCTCCTATTGGTGGAGCAATCAAGAACTAGAGGTCACAGGTGGGAAATAAAGGGAAGAGAATTGGTGGTGACTTGAGGAGAAGATGCTTTACGCAGTTTGTGTTTGGAATCTGGAGTGTACTGCATGCAGGTGTGGTGGGGATATGTTCCGTGGTGGCCTACAATTGGATAAATATTTTGAGAACTTGCAAGTCTGTGGAGAAAGGGCCAGAGGTTGGAACTTGTGAGTTGCTCTGGTAGGGAGCCAGTGTGGACACAATGAGCTGAATGGCCTCCCGCGGCGCTGCGAGCATTTCTGGCAGGTTACACTGAGATTCTGCTCCAGAGGTGGTTTGTGTCTCTGGGGCTCCCCTGCCCACAAAGAGGTGGGAGGCTCCCTCCACCTTGGACAACCACTGCACCCAGGGTCTCCTGTCCCATTTTCCTGTTCTTCACAGAAGGCAGAACAGAGGAGGTGAGGACGTTGAGAGATTTTCCCAGTGTCCTGCATTTGGAGGCTTGACCTTTGTGTGGGGCAGAGGTGAGGGTGGCACAGAGGGCAGGGGTGGATGCAGAAACAGTTGGCAGGTACGACTGTGTGGGAGCTGTACTTCCAGGGATCTGCACTTCACCTTGACGTCTCGTAAGGTCATTTTATTCCTTCCAACAACGCTCTGTTGTGGAGGAGTTCTCGGTCCTGGGGATCTCCTGCCAGGCTTCTACAATGGCTGTTGGGTCTCCTTCCCTGTTCCACCTTCACTCATGGAGTCTCCTTCCTGGTATATGTTTCATTCACTCTGTGACTAGTGGTGCTCCCTCCCTCCTTCCCTCCCTCCCTCTCTTACATTTTCTCCCTCGTCTCAACATCCCCCCACCCACAGGAGTGTGCCTCTAAGGGCAGGAACCCTTCTCTGGTCGGGGTGGTGGATTGGTTCAGTCCCCACGCAGGCTGCTCACTGGCTGTTGACCAATTTCACAATCATTTTGTGGGGACACAATAAATGCGATGCTGTTTTATTGCACCAAAATAGGTGCAATCTGTTTCTCTCTTTCTCTCTCTCTCTCTTTCTCTTGCTCTCTTTCTCTATCTCTCCCTTACACTCTCTTCTCCCGTCCCCCACTCTGCATGCTCTCTCTCTCTATCTCTCTCTCTCTTTATCTCTCTCTCTCTCTTTATCCCTCTCTGTCTTTCTCTATCTCTCTCTCTCTTTAGCTCTCTCTGTCTGTCTGTCTCTCTCTTGCTCTCTTTCTCTATCTCCCTTACACTCTCTTCTCCCGTCCCCCACTCTGTGTGCTCTCTGTCTCTCTCTCTCTCTTTATCTGTCTCTCTCTCTCTCTCTTTATCTTTCTCTGTCTCTCTCTCTGTCTTCCTCCCCCTTTCCTTCCTCTTTCCCTTCTTTCTCCCTCTACCTCCCTTTCCCTCCTCCCTCCTCCCTCCCTCTGTCTTGCCCTCCCCCTCTCTCGCCTGCCTCCCAGCTCTCTTTTCCCCATCCTCCTCTCCCCTCTCCCCTCGCTCTCTGCCTGCCTCCAATTCTCCTCCTCTCCCCATCCTTGCTCTGTCCTTCCCTCTCCCTCTCTCTCCCCCCCTCCATTTCCCATGCTCCCTTGTCCCCCACGATCCCTCCCTCAGACTGACCACCCACTCTTCCCTGACACCGACTGTCTGTGTCCCTCATCGCCCTTCACCACCCTACCGTCCTGTCTGCTTCCTGGGTGCCAGGGAGACACCCTTCACCCAGCTCCCTCATTCACCCTCCCTTCAAACCCCACTTCTTCTTCAATTATGACCTCTTTTAACTTCTCTCCTTCTTCCTGCTTCTGTTCCATTTTTTCTCCACTGTAAAGCTTGTGTTTCCCGGGGCTGTGATTCACCAGAGCTCACCTGGACTTTCCATTCCTAGGTGAGACTTGGATTGGAAAATTGATGGCGGTCGTGTAGAGGACACCAGGAGCTGACAGGATGAACAGTCTCGTGTCCCTGGACAGGCACATTCAACAGACAAATGACAGGCTCCAGTGTATTAAACAGGTAGGTGCTGATACTGTTGGGGAAGGGTTGAGCTGTGGCTGTGATGATGTGGAAAGCATCAGTCAGCTGAAAGGTTATCACCGTTAACTCCGTGGATGCTGCCCGGTCTGCTGAGTATTTCCATGTTTCCTGATTTGGTTTCATACGACACAGAAACAGGCCCTTTGGTCCATCATCTCCATGCCGACCATCTATACTAATCCCATTTGGTAGCACTTGGTCTGTCGCCTTTTCTGTCTTGGTGACTCCTGTGCTGAGCCAGTGGTAGAGTTTCAGATTCCCAGTCTTCAGTAGATTTTGAGTCTGGATGAGTTGAGATGTGGGTCGAGGGATAATCCTTGGCCAGCGGACCAGTGGGTGAACTCTGCTGAGGCCTGAGGGTGATGTGGGTACACCGGGGAGAGCAGGTAGGAGTGACGATGAGTAGAGTAGGAGTGACTGAGATGGCAGCTACTCTGTGTGTGTGTGTGTGTGTGTGTGTGTGTGTGTGTGTGTGTGTGAGCTTGCGTGTGTGTTAGCGTATGCGTGTTTGTGTGCGTGTGTCTGTGTCCATGTGTGTCTAGTTGTCTAGTGACTGTACAGGGGTGTGTGCATGTGCACGCACGTGAGTGTATGTGCGTGACTTGTCTGAATGTGTGAACATGTGTGTGTGTGTGTGTGTGCGCTCGCGCATGCGTGTGTTTGTGTGTGTGCGTGCGAGTGAGTGACTGCCTCTCAGGAACAGCACAGTTTTATAAACAAGCCTACACATCATTTCAACAGTGCCGGCCGTTGGCATAGGAACTGTGTGAGCCGCTCCGTGGCTCCTGGCACAGTTTAAAAAAAGAAATGATTAAGACTTGGCCGCCTGCAAATTAAGGGAGCATTTTAACCCTGTCGGTGCTGGAGCTGCCAGCATCAGAGATGGCTCAAATGGGACGGAACAGGTGATGTGATCAGAGGCACCAAATCTGACATGGGGCAAAGGAATAACCAAATAAATAAACAGAATCTAAAGCATTCTGCAGTCAAAATCTTTATTTCTAAATTATAGTTTGTCTTCCCTTCCACTGAATGTGTCAACTTCCGCTGAACTGCAGTTCCACCCAGAGCCCAGCTTTGTTACCTGTAGGGACATCTGAACACAGAGCACTGGCAAGGCTATTCCACTGTGGGAAGCATCATGATCGAGCTCAGTCCTGCACCTTCCCGCTGCCACAGTGCTGACCACCAGACTCTGCTGCTCTGAGAACCAGGCCTCGCCCCTGCGGTGCCTCAAGTAAGGATGAGCTTCACATTGTTCCTGTGATTCCAGTTCCCTTGGGGGCAAACAGGAGGCAGCAGGCCACTCATGGCTAAAAACAAGCAAGCTAAACAATTGGTTCTGAAGGGCTGCATTGAGTGCTTTGCAATTAAGGCCAGAAAATTGCTGGCAAGATTTCAACAGTTTTAACAAAACTGAAGGATAGCTGGTGTTTAAACAGGAGTCAGTAGTTCCTGCAGTGTTGTACCCAAGAGTGATGGAACCAATTTGCAAAGTGCATGACTTTCAGGCAGAGTTGTATGTGACAATAAACTCGACTTGACTTTGATCCCAACACAGTCAGCACGTGAAGGAGTTGTATTGCAACCCCAGTGCTATCACCTGGCTTGTGTCAGGGAGGGTCTGGGCTCAGTTATCACTGTGCACTTGGAGCCCTCACAGTTTAATCTCCCTTCAGTGAGCAGTGTAAGTCATTCACATTCTTGTAATTTTTTAAATTGCGCAGCAGACGTCTACAACCTAAGGCCCCATGATTAACTACATCACCAGAGGCCTTCAGAAAGGTAAGTTTTTTTGTTAAGGCAGCTCACTTTGTGCTGTCGTGTTGGCTGTTCCACACAGCTGCTCGGAAATAATCGCCGCTGGTCAACAAGAATGTTCAATGTTATAAAGATCCAAAGGAGAATTCTGGTGTGTAACCACATCCAGCTAATATTCCTCAGCTTCAGAAAACACCCTTCACTGTGACAGAGCCATAGACTGGTCACTGCACAGAAAGAGGCCATCGAGTCAATTCCAGCTCATCGAGTCCTACAGCAGGGACATAGGCCCTTCGGCCCATTGGGTCCATGCCGACCATCAACCACCCATTTACACCAATCCTACATTAATCCCATTTTTTTATTCTCCCCACATTCCCATTAACTCCTCCCAGATTCTACCCCTCCCCCACAGACTGGGGTCAATTTATAGTGGCCAATTAACCCACCGACCCCGCACATCTTTGGGATGTGGGAGGAAATCAGAGCTCCCGGCGGGGAGGTGGGGGGGGGAGGGTGGGGGAAACTTGAGTGATCACGGGGAGAACGTGCAAATTCCACACAGGCAGCGACTGAGGTCGGGATTGAACCCGGGTCGCCCAGCTGCACTGCTGCAATTCCATCTATCACATCTGCTGAGGCTTTGTAAGGCGTTGGTCAGACCGCATTTGGAATATTGTGAGCAATTTTGGGCCCGTGTCTAAGGAAGGATGTGCTAGCCCTGGAGAGGGTCCAGAGGAGGTTCACAAGAATGATCCCGGGCATGAAAGGGTTAACACATGACTAGCCTTTGATGTCTCTGGGCCTGTACTCGATGGAGTTCAGAAGGGGAGATCTCATTGACACCTACCAGATACTAAAAGGCCTGGACAGAGTGAATTTGGAGAGAATGTTTCCATCGGTAGGAGAGTCCAGGATCCGAGGGCACAGCCTCAGAATAAAGGGACATCCCTTTTGAACTGAGATGAGGAGGAATTTCTTCAGCCAGAGGGTGGTGAATCTGTGGAATTCGTTGCCACAGAGGGCGGTGGAGGCCAAGTCATTGGGTGTATTTAAGGCAGAGGTGGATAGGTTCTTGGTTGGTCAGGGGGCTATGGGGGGAGAAAGTGGTAGAATGGGGTTGAAAAAGACAAATCAGCCATGATTGAATAGCAGAGCGGAATTGATGGGCCGAATAGCCTAGTTCTGCACCTGTATCTTGTGTTCTTCACTCTTATGGTGATCACTCGCTGCAGGATACCCAGTCTCTCACCTGCGCTTGTAGCCACAGTATTTATGTGACTGGTCCAGTTGAGTTTCTGATCACTGGTGACCAAGCAGGCATTGCTGGTGAGGAACTCTGTGATGGTGACACCACTGAATGTTAGAAGGGAATCAGCCCTTTGCTGAACGTTGTCTGGGACTTGCTGCGTGCAGCCGTGGGCTGTACCTTCTGCTGAAGAGCTGTGAATGGAATGAACATCGTGCAGTCGTGTTGTGGTTAAAACTTAGTACTTAGACCCACTTCTCAACACAGCCGTTCTCCTGGCCTCTGGGGTCACCGTTACCTGGGCTCACCATAGTATTATAGAAGGTAACCGAAAAGAAGCCATCCTGTAAATAGAGGAAGAGTGTGAAATATTAGATGTGATGAATGTAGGGAGAGAGGAAATAAGCATTTAAGATAAAAATAAAGAGTGGATGAGGAGAGGATGTTTCCATTAGTAGGAGAGAGAATGGGGTTGTAAGAAAATCAGCCATGATTGAATGGCAGAGCAGAATCGACGGGCTGAATGGCCTAATTCTGCTCCCATATCTTGAGGTCTTATCCCATTCCCTTGCCCCTTCCCTACAGCCTCCAGTGTCCATTGATTCCCTATTGAAAGCCTTGATCTACTCTTGTTTCCACGCCTCAGCACAGGCAGTGAGTTCCAGGGGCTCAGTGGTCTCTGTGTGAAGAGGCTCCCCCTACCCCTCTCCATCCCCCACAGTACCTCTCCGCTAAAGCTTTAACTCTGTGCCTCCTTGGTTCTTGAAACATCTGTTGATGGGATCAGCTTCCCTTAATTTACCAGTCAGGATCCCATGTTAAGTCTCAGCTCCTGCTGTCACAGAATTGCCTACGCTGGTGTGTGTTGCCAGTGGTGACACCGGTGTTGGGAATTCTCCCTGCTCCCTGGTCCTGGGAGACAAATGACCTCTTGA
Organism: Pristis pectinata; assembly: GCF_009764475.1. NCBI lineage: Eukaryota > Metazoa > Chordata > Chondrichthyes > Rhinopristiformes > Pristidae > Pristis > Pristis pectinata. The sequence continues at coordinate 5,297,390 of NC_067433.1, forward strand.
ACTCCTTGCCAAGGTCACCGGGTTTGTGCCTTGTGGCTCACTGTCAGCACGGAGAAAGAAGACACAACGAAGTAGGCCCCTCAAGCCTACCCCACTGATCATGGCTGATCTATGTTGGCCTCAACTCCTCTTCTGTGCCATTTCTCCAGAATTCCTTGATCTTCGAAATACTCATCTATCTCCATGTTAAATATACCTAATGATCTGACCTCCACCACCCTCGGCGGCAGAGAATTCCAGAGATTTACTACTCTCTGGGAGAAGAAATTCCCACACATCTCAGTTTTGAAGTGACTGGCCCCTTAACAAGTCCCCTTGTCTGTGACTCTCCCACCTGTGAAAACATCCCCACCCTGTCAAAGCCCCTTAGGATCTCACGTGTTTGAATAAGGTCACCCCTCATTCTTCTAAACTCCAAGGTGAGAGGGAAAAGGGTCCTGAGGGGCAATTTCACACAGAGGGGGGTGCTTATATGGAACGAGCTGCCAGAGGAAGTGGTTGAGGCAGGTACGATAACAGCATTTAGAAGACAATTTGGTAAGTGCATGGATAGGAAAGGTTTAGACGGATATGGGCCAAACATGGGCAAATGGGAGTAGCTTGGATGGGAATCTTGGTTGGCGTGGGCCGGCTGGGCTAAAGGGATTGTTTCTGTGCTGTATGGCTCTGTGACTCCAACATTCTTGTTCCTGAGAAAGAAAGTTGTGGGTTTAAGTTTTACCCACCTAATTCAGGCATAGTACTGAGGAGTGCTGCAGTGTTAAACACTTCATCTTCTGGGAGAGACTAAAACACAACCTGCCCTCTCAAATGGATGTAAAAATATTCCAAGCACGGTGTTGAAAAAGAGCAGGGCTGTTCACTCATGTGTGTTGTCCAACGTCTATATTAGATCATCGGATTAGTATAGGGTCACAACCTATAGGGAGCTTGCTGTGTGCAGACTAGCTCATTCCAAGACTGACTGCACTTCCCAAAGTATCCCAATGTCTGCAGAGCAGAGACATGTTTCATCAACTTGACGAGGCCACGTCTATAGTTTTGGTCTCTCTACTTAAGGAAGGTTATAGTTATGGCAGAGGGAGTACAAGGAAGAGTCACCAGACTGATTCTGGGACGGCAGGATTGTCCTGTGAGGAGTGGTTCAGCTGGGGCTGTACTCTATTGGGTTTTGAAGGAGTAGAAGGGGTGATTTCATTGAAACATACTAAGTTCTCACAGGGCTTGACCGAGTAGATCTGGGATGTTTCCTGATTCTTCAGAATTTTCTACCCAAGAGACTGTTTAGTTGCTGGGCAACTTAAAGGCAGAGATTGATAGATTTTTGGATATTAGGGGAATCGAGGAATATGAGGTTAATGCAGAGAAGTAGCACTGAGGTAAAAGATCAGCCCCGATCCTGCTGACTAGTGGAGCAGGAGGAAGCAGTTGTTTAGCCTTCTGCTTCAAGTTCCTGGGCACCAGCACCTGGGAGGATCTCTCCTGGACCCCACACATTGATACAATCACGAAGAAGGCACGCCAGTGGCTCTACTTCATTAGGAGTTTGAGGAGATTTAGTATGTAACCAAAGACTTACAAATTTCTACAGATGTACAATGGAGATGTACAGATGTCCGGACTGGTTGCATCACTGCCTGGTACGGAGGATCCGATGCACAGGATCGTAAGAGGCTGCAGAGGGTTATAGACTCAGCCAGCTCCATCACGGGCACAACCCTTCCCACCATTGAGGACATCTTCAAGAGGTGGTGCCTCAAGAAGGCGGCATCCATCATTAAGGACCCTCACCATCTGGGACATGCCCTCTTCACGTTACTACCATCGGGGAGGAGGTACAGGAGCCTGAAGACCCGCGCTCAACGATTCAGGAACAGCTTCTTCCCCTCCGCCATCAGATGTTTGAAAGGTTCATGAACCCATGAACACCACCTCGTTATTCCTTTTGTTTTGCGCTAGTTACTTATTTTGTAATTTATAATTATTTAATACCTCAGCACTGTACTGCTGCCACAAAACAAAAAAATTCACGCCATATAACTTAGTGATAATAAATCTGATTCTGATTTTGATTCTTTTCTGATTTTTATGTTCCAGCTGCAGGTCTTTCCTTTGTCCTCGAGGGAGAGATTTGTCTACAGCGGTGTTGTTAATCCTGTTGCAGGTCCTTATTACCTACAACACATCCTTCCCTCCGCAGCAGCGGTGCTCAAATCAAGGGGGAGATTTTCCAATGGCAGGCAGGGTGTCTGCAGTCAGTGCACAATAGAAAGCCTGCCCCTCTCATTCGCCTGATCCACTCATTCACAGAATCCGACCTTCACTGGGACTGGTCTGATGCAGCTGAATGAGTCGATTGGTCCCTTTGGAGAGCATTTAGAACCAATCGTGGTGGTTTGGGACAGGAGTCACATATGGGCCAGATTGCGAAGCACCACCTTTGAACTCTTGGTTTGAGCTAACCCAGGGAATGTTGGGAGACTTAACAAGGTGTCAAAGGTGGAGATGAGAGGTGACCTTATAAAGATGTATAAAATCACGAGGGGCATAGATAGGGTGAATGCACACAGACTTTATCCCAGGATTGGGGAATCAAGAACTAGAGGGCATAGGTTTAAGGTGAGAGGGGAAAGATTTAATAGGAACTTGAGGGACAATTTTTTTTTACACAAAGAGTGGTACCTATGTGGAATGAGCTGCCAGAGGAAGTGGTTGAGGCAGGTACAATAACAACTTTTGAAAGACAGTTGGACAGGTACATGGATCGGAAAGGGTTAGAAGGTTATGGGCCAAATGCTGACAAATGGGACTAGCTTGGATGGGACATCTTGGTTGGCATGGACCAGTTGGGCTGAAGGGCCTGTTTCCATGCTCTATAACTCTGACTGTGACTATACACCTTTTATTTTGCTGCTCCACTGCGGTCTCTTCAAGGTATGCCCACTTTGAAGAGGCTTTCCTCCTCTCTTCGGGAGTTCTGTGAGACCCTCTCTCACTGCTCCCCCTCTGCGATCTCTGCTGCCCTCCCGGCTCCTCGACCACATGCTCACCCAGACTCGCCCCCACAGCCATGTGTCCTTCCTGGACACTTGTCTCCACCGCCATCTTGTCCCATGTGGCTTCCCGCTCCATTCCCAGGCCTCCCAGTTTGGCCCCAGCGAGGATCCAAGGTATTAGCGTTTCAAGGTGTCAAAGGTGACTGCTGCACAATAAATGTTATTGGTGTGTAAATTGCAACTGTACTGACTTGTACATCTTTAATCCACTTTGATAGCTGCCTTCAAATAGCACAGAAGAGTACTTGTTGATCTAAATGTTTCCATTCATCAGTTGCAGTGTCTGTCCCACTGTGAGTCACACAGCCTGTCGGAGCTTGCAAACACAGTGGGGTTGAGATTGCAGTTAAAGCAGTGATGTCGCCCTTCCTTCTGCAGGCCCTGTGATGCCCACAAGTTGGGCACTTTTCTGCTGAGGGATCAGCTGCTTCAGAACACAATGCCCCTGGTCTGCGTAAACTCGTCCTTGGCCCTTTCAGTCCTGGTTGGACTGAACTTCCTAGGGTGCTGTTCACAACTCAGGACTTTCACACAGTGCTGCACTGTCAGAATCAAAATCAGGTTTATTATCACTGACTTACATGTTGTGAAATGTGTTGTTTTGCGGTAGCAGAACAGTGCAAAGACATAAAATTACTATAAATTACAAAATAAATAAATAGTGCAAATAAAATGAATAAGGAGGCAGTGTTCATGGATCGTTCAGAAATCTGATGGCGGAGGGGAAGAAGCTGTTTCTGAATCGTTGAGTGTGGGTCTTCAGGCTCCTCTACCTCCTCCCTGATGGTAGTAACAAGAAGAGGACATGTCCCGGGTGGTGAGGGTCCTTAGTGATGGATACCACCTTCTTGAGGCACCACCCCTTTAAGATGTCCTCGGAGGTGGGGAGGGTCGTGGCCGTGATGGAGCTGGCTGAATAAGGTCACCCCTCATTCTTCGATCCCGGCCTTCGACGCTTTCTCTGTGGAGTTTGCACGTTTCTCCCTGTGACCCAGTGGGTTTCCCCCGGATGCTCCGGTTTCCTCCCACATCCCAAAGGCGTTCGGGTTGGTAGGTTAATTGGCCGCTGTAAATTGTCCCTGGTGTGTAGGTGAGTGGAGGAATCTGGGGGGAATTGATGGGATAGTGGGGAGAATAAAATGGGTGAGTGTAGGATTGGTGTAAGTGGGTGGTTAATGGTTGGCACAGACTCATTACACCGAAGAACCTTCTCTCATCCTCTATGATGCTATGACTCTGTGATGCTGCCTGACATGTTGAGTATATTCTGCTTTTATTTCAGTGAGGTATGATGTCTGGGAAGAGTATAGTTATTTTTGGAATTATAAACAGAAAATGTTGGGGATGCAAAAGAGATCCCGGGATGTCGGGAGAGCAGGAATATGGCTGGATCGTGCTGAATGACGGAACAGTCTGGAAGGGCCAAGTGTCCTCCTCTTGGTCCTGTGATGCTGAGCAGGTCAGGCAGCGTCTGTTGAGGGCAAACCGAATTAAGGTTTCATGTCAACGACCCTTCATGAGTGCTGGAAAAGTGAGAGAGTGAGTTTACGTTACGTTGTGGAGCAGGGACGAGAGTGGGGAGCTGCAGGAGGACCAAGGTGGTCTGGCTGATACAATGCTCTTACTGCTGTATCAGAGGGAAAAGTGAATGCTAGTTAGTCCTTGAGAAGTGTAGATAGAGGGGCATGAAAGAAGGCAGTCAAAGAGGACAGAGAAATGGGACACTGGAACTGTGACAATAGAGCAGTTGTTAGAAATCTTAAATACCAAAAACTTCCGAAAATGCCCACCAAATCAGTCAGAATCTGTAGGGAAGAGAACAGAGTTCGTGTTAAACCAGAACGGGGAGGGTATTATTAACCTGGAAACCAAGGTTATTTGAAATTCTTGTATTCAGTTCATTACCGTTATATTTGGTGAGTTTGGCTAAGATTGAGGTGTCAGTTCACTAAGTATTTAGTGACTGGGAAACAACAACCCTGTAGAAACAGGGAATCGCGGTTGTCATGTAGGGATGGTGGCAGGTGAGTTGTTCTCAGCAAGCTCCCGCTAACAACACTGTGATGTTGGTTCAGGGACTCAGTGAGGGAGTATTGAGAAAGGGAAAAAGTAGTGCAGGGCAGCAACAGGGGTCATGAGAACCACAGTGTGTAGGGAAGGGCTAGAGTGGGCAAACATGAGAGTGCACCAGTAAATAAAGTCAGAGTAAGGAAAAATGATAAAGATCAAATTAAAGGCAAAGAAGTAAAAGGAGACAAGAAAGTTCACATTAGATTAGGTCAGCGTATGGATTTTACTGGGATCTTTGTAAAATGGAAATATATAACTAATGTTACATACCAGCAACAATAGAAACACACTGAGTCATGTGCAAGTGTTAAAAACTATTTTATTAATAACTACTTGTAATAATAAGAAAAGTAAAAATGTTAGATATTAAACGTAATCCCCAAAACTAAGCTCAAAGTGTGTGTGTGGCAAATTCCCAAACTCCAAGTCCAGGAATAGTTCTCAAAGTTCAGTTCAAGTCATAAGGTGAAACGAGAGCAAAGGCTTTTGCAAGACCACCGTTGACTGAAGAGCAAATGTAGAGAGAGAATATAGAGAGAAATTACAAAATCCAAATGTTCCACGATGGAACCCATACGACACCTCAATCTCCGGTGATCTCCACTGCTTTGTTCCTAAGTATCTGCCACCCCGAAGGCATTCGATACGTGGCCGCCCACGGAAATACCTGTTTCCCTCTACAGGTTAATGACAAAGTGGACTCCACTTGTTTTCTCCAAAAATCCGTACGTGGATTGTATATGACAGACACAGCTATTGTTCTTCATCCATCGATACAGAGACCAGCAGTCAGTGTCTCTCTCTCTTTCTCTCTCTCTCTCTCTCTCTCTCTCTCTGCTCCTCACTGACTCACTGAGCAAAACCCGTCAGCACGTTGTAATCTTGCTGTCGTGATGACACCACACACACACCACTACTCTACCGTACAGGTGCCTTAAAGGGACCTTCAGCAAATAGCAACCTGGCTTGTAACACTAAATAGATAGAATAACTTAGATACAACATCAACATTTAAAAGGCATTTGGACAGATACTTTCATATTTAATGGTCGTAATCCTTGAAAAGATAAGAGAACATAAATGTAAATGAAGAATTATTTCAGGGCAGTAGGAGAGTTAGACTGAAAAATCTTTGGCAGAGACAGCATGTACACAGGGGCTGAATGGTCTCTTCCTGTACCGCGCAACATTTATATTTCTGTTTAATTTACAGCAGCAAAGAAATCTTATTTTAAGGGTTTTTCCAGCTGTGTTTTGCAAGTGCTGAGAAGTCTGGAATACGCCCAGCCTCTACGATACGCTTAGAAGATTATTTTGTGGAAAAAACCCAGTGGTAAAGAGAACTTGCTTCTTCCCAGTCAAGTTCTGAACTCTGTTGGGGATTGGATAGAGGCCCAAGGGGCTGCTGGCTGTGCTGCTCTGTATAATGACTGTCGTTGGCTCTCCTGCTCATTCCTGATGTAATCTCTCTCTGTTCCACAGCATCTACAAAGCCCAGACAGTTTCCAGACAGCAGCTCAAGAGCTTCTTGACTGGTGTGAAGACCCTCGTGCATTCCAGAGAACCTTCGAGCAGAGTCTAATGGGATGTTTGTCGGTATGTTATCTGATCCACGACTGGTCAGCATTTACCAGTTGCCTTTACTGATGTTTGAGGAAGTCCAGAGGATCTGTTGATGGAAACATTCCACAATGCAGGATGAACTTTGGGGAAGTCTTTCTGCAGCTGTTCAGGGTGCTGGTGGGACCACACTTGGAGAATCATGCACAGGTGGTCAACTTATTTAAGTAGGGGTATCCTTGCATCAGAGGTGGTTCAGAGAAGGTTTTCCAAGTTAATTCATGTTGTCTTCTGAGGAATGGTTGAGCAGGTTGGATCTGTACTCATTGGAATTTAGAAGAATGAGAGGTGATTTTATTGAACGTAGGGTTCTCAGGGAGATCGGGGTGGATGCAGAGAGGGGCTTTCCCCTCATGTGGTAATCTTGAACTGGGGGGGCACGGTTTCAGAATAAGGGGTCAACCATTTATGACAGAGGTAAGGAGGGATGTCAGTGGATGTTTATACAGTGGCTGCCCCTGATTTAATGATTTCACCAAGTTAGTTGTCAGCCAATTCCAGACGGTCTATCTGTTGCAGCTATTAGCTGTTTCCCACATTCTTAACTCATGATGCAGAAGGAGGCCATTTGGCCCATCAGGTTCTTTCCTGCTCCCGGGGCAATCCCATCAGTCTTGTTCCCCCTCTTATTTCCCTGTACCCCTGCAACTTAATATCTTTCAACTCCCCCCGGATTTGTTTTACCATTAAACCACATTGTCCAATTTACAGCGGCCAATGAACCCACCAACCTGCACGTCTTGGGATGTGGGAGGAAGCAGGAACGCCTGGGGGACACCCATTCCTTCACAGGGAGGACGTGCAAACTCCACACAGACAGCACAGGACTGGACCCGGGTCGTTGGAGCTGTGAGGCAGCAGCACTGAGTGTGCTGCCACTAATGCCCAGATGTTCATTTGATAGGCTCACTCTTTTTTATTCATTCAAGGGATGTGGGCTTCACAGGCTGAGCCAGCATTTAATTGCCCGTCTCTAGTTGCCCTTGAGAAGGTGGTGGTGAACTGCCTTCTTGAACTACTGTGGTCCTTGAGGTGTGGGTACACCCACAGTGCTGTTAGGGAGGGAGTTCCAGGACTTTGACCCAGCGACGGTGAAGGAATGGCGATATATTTCCAAGTCAGGACGGTGTGTGGCTTGGAGGGCAACTTCCAGGCGGTGGTGTTCCCCGTGCTTTTGCTGCCTTTGTCCTTCTGGCTGGTAGAGGTGGTGGGTTTGGAAGGTGCTGTCTGAGGAGTCTTGGTGAGTTGCTGCAAGGCGTCCTGTAGATGGTACAAACTGATGCTACTGTGCGTCGGCGGTGGAGGGAGTGAATGGGTGTGGATGGGGAGCCTATCAAGCCGGCTGCTGTGTCCTGTGTGGTGTCGAGCTTCTTGAGTGTTGTTGAAGCTACACTCACCCAGGCAAGTGGAGGGTGTTCCCTCACACTCCTGACCTGAGAGTGTAGATGGTGGACAGGCTTTGGGGAGTCAGGAGGTGAGTCACTCACTGCAGGATTCCCAGCCTCTGAGCTGCTCGTGTAGCCACATAGTGTGTATGTTCAGTGCACACGAGCTTATGTATGTGTGATCTGCCATGGTGTCTACAGTGGTTCCATCTGCACAAAGGTGGCTCCGTACGTCACATTCTTCCCTTTAAGCACTGAGTGAGCATTCCAGTCCTTTCCCTTGTCCAGAACAAGGGGTGGTTGAAGGACTGGAACTTCTGGAGGATTATTCTGAACCGAATTAGTTGGTTTTCGTCCCCAAGCCATCCACAATCTCTGCAGTCACAAGTCCCAGACTGGTGTCCATGGGCCTGTCTCGGGGACCGTGAGTTGGAGAAGTGGGAGTGAGGTGGAGAGAGGCCAGAAGGCAGGCTTACAACCTCTGAAACTGTTATTGAGGGTGGGGTGGAGCAGTTACTTACACAACAGTGATATTCAAGATAAGATAAGATTTCTTTATTAGTCACATGTACATCGAAACACACAGTGAAATGCACCTTTTTCGTAAAGTGTTTTGGGGGCAGCCCGCAAGTGTCACCATGTTTCCGGCGCCAACATAGCATGCCCACAACTTCCTAACCCGTATGTCTTTGGAACGTGGGAGGAAACCGGAGCACCCGGAGGAAACCCACGCAGACACGGGGAGAACGTACAAACTCCTTACAGACAGCGGCCGGAATTGAACCCAGGTCACTGGTGCTGTAATAGCGTTACGCTGACCGCTACACTATTGTGCCTGCCCTACACTACTGTGCCTGCCCTCATACAGAACATGCACACAGCCATCTTCTCTCAGCGGTGCGGTTGGTGGGAATCTGGAGCAAAGGAGGGGCAAGGCTTTGAGCTTCACAGCCCGAGGAACCAGTTGCGATTGGGTTTAAGGGTCTCCATCAATGTAACGGGTGGATCATGAGCCCACAGGAAGCATTGCTGACCACCGTTTAATTTTTCGTAAACTCTGAAAACTTGAGTTTAATTCAGCAATTTCTGAATATCAGGATAAATGGGATCAGGACTTGGACAAAGGCCGCAACAACACTGATGTTGTTGGGAGGTTGGGCGTTGGGTTCCCAGGACCCTGGCGACCATGCTCTCCCTGATGAGTGAGGCTCAGGACATTGCGTCTGCGCTGCCACTTACATTGAGCTCTTTTAAACAGGTTGGGGAGGGGGGAGTCTGACGGGGAGGTGTTGGTGTTGACTTTGCAATGAAATAAACATACGTGCCCTGTTTAATGTTCAGGAAAGGTTGAAGTCACTTGACTGTGTATTTTACAAAGCAGGACGTGAATGCGAGGGTGTGTCAGGGTATATGAGGTGGGAGAGTTGTGCCCAGTTGAAGTGATGTTGGCTCTTGCCCACTTTCTGGGCACTGGGCACATGTTGCCCGACTATTCTGTCAGAGAGGGCACTGCCGTGGACCTTAGCCCACTCCCAGTATTGACAAGCACCTTCCAGTGGCGACAGTGTACAGAGTTCAGGTCCTACTCCAGAGTGTTCTACGCTGATGCACCAGTGCAGAGCTGAGTCGGTGCTGCCCTTCGGGTGAGACGTTAAACTGTGGTCCCTGTCAGCTCACTGAGGTGGATGCAGAAGGTCAAAGCCGAGTTTATTGTCAGATGCACAAGTACACGTGTGCACGGGTGCAATGAAAAACTTACTTGCAGCAGCATCACAGGCACATAGCATCAGATAAGCAGCATTCACAAGAAAAGAGCACATTTTACAAGAAAGAACAATTAAAACAACAAAAAAATCAAAGTCGCTAAACTCTGGTGATTAGGGTTGTGCAGGTTGGTTCAAGAACCAAATGGTTGAAGCTGTTCTTGAACCTGGTGGTGTGGGACTTCAGGCTTCCGTACCTCCTGCCTGATGGTATCTGTGAGAAGATGGCATGGCCCGGATGGTGGGGATCTTTGATGATGGATGGTGCCTTCTTGAGGCAGCGCCTCCTGTAGATACTACTGATGGTGGGGAGGGAGGTGCCCGTGATCACTACTCTCTGCAGCTTCCTACGTTCCTGCACATTGGAATTGCCATCCCAGACCATGATGCAACCAGTCAGGACACTTTCAAAGGTCCATCAGTTTGTTGGATTGTTTGGTGACCTGCTGAACTTCCTTAATCTTCTAAGAAAGTAGAGATGCTGGCGTGTCTTCCTTGTGATTGCCTTCTAGAGGAAGGGCAGTAGGGTTCTGGCTGGGACACTGCCCAATATTCATGCCTCAGTCGATACATGTAAAATGTGGTAGATTATCTCATCATTGTCCTTTGTGGGAACTTGCTGTGTGCATATTGGCTCCCGAGTTCCAGTGTTACAACAATGACAACACTTTAAACATACTTAGTTGCTTGGTGTGCAGTTTGGGAGTGTGACAAATTGTTAGAATGTTCACCTGGGGTTATATTATGACCTGATGCCACAACACCATTTATAATGTGGCTGCTGGATGTAACCCACGGCCTCACTAATAACAACACACGGCACAGGCTAAGAAGAAGTTTAATGCGCTGCTAACTACCTCCATTAACCCATTTGGTCTCCTTCTATCAGAGACATTCCCTATCTATCCGTCCCTCACCTTGTCTGCTACTGAAAACTAACTTCTTATCTCTCTTTCCCGGATCTGGCAAAGGGTCCCTGAAATGTCCCCACAGATGCTGCCTGACCTGCTGAGTGTTTACACACTTTCTGTTTTATTTCATTTTCTGGTTTCTCAGATTTGTGGTTCTGCCCTCTCTGTCCTGAACTATGGGTAGCCATGGGTTCCACTGAGGAGGAGCCCTGACTGACTTTCTGCCTGGGTGTGTGTAAAGCAGTCCATTGGAGCCCTGCTCCTCTGGTTCGTGTGGCTCTGTTTTATGACCACTTTAACCTGGCTGGTTTCTTTAATTAGAATGCAGACGTCCTCTTCCCCACTGTTGGGGAGTCGTGGAGTCAACTGGTATTTTCCACATCGTTACATTGAGAAAATGTTTGAACAGGAGTTGGCCATTCAGCCCCTGTTCACTATTCAGTAGGGATTTAGCTAATCCGTGACTTAACTCCGTAAACCTTGCCTTTCCCCACATACCCTCAGCCCCGGGTGAACAGGGGTCGATCAGTGTCAGACTGAAGAGGATCAGCTGAGCCAGCACCAAGCTCTGTTCCCATCCAACAGTGTGGGGGGAGGTGGTTCCACAATCAACTGCTGGAAGGCCTGGCCCTAATATTTGGGCTTCTCTCCCTGTCCCTCTCCCTCTCCCTCTCCCTCTTAGTGATGGATGCCGCTGCCTTGAGGCACCACCTCTCGAAGATGTCCTTTGATGGTGGGGAGGGTTGTGCCCGTGATGCAGCTGGCTGAGTCTACAACGCTCTGCAGCCTCTTTCGATGCTGTGCATTAGAGCCTCCATACCAGGTGGTGATGCAACCAGTCAGTATGCTCTCCACCGTACATCTGTAGAAATCTGCAAAAGACTTTGGTAACATACCAAATCTCCTCAAACTCCTAATGAAGTAGAGCTGCTGTTTCTGTGCCGCCTGTGCTGTGTTATACCATGTACTGCAGTCCTGTGGATATAATGCCAGCTTAAGTGGCCATGTTTGAGTACTTTAATGATCAATTAACCTTTTGATCTTTCAGGGCCTTCTTGCTTCCAGCTTTTTAAAACCACTCAGTTCCTTGCATGTTATGTCCAATATTGATGGCTACATTGAAATCCACTTGCCAGAGTTTTGCCCTCCCTCAGTCTATTAATATCTTTGTAATCTAATGCTTGTGTCCCTCTGCTTACAATGCTGCCTGGCTTTGTGTCATTGGCAGACTTGACTACGTGGGTTCCTATTCCAACCTCTGAGTCATTTATAAATACGGTGATTAGCTACAGTCCCAACAGAGTGACAATACGAGTCACATCCTGCCAACGTTGTTCCCTCTATCTTCCCTCTATCTTCTGCTCTTCAGCTAACTTGGTACCCAGGTCAATAAATTGCTTCAGCCCCCTGATCTGACTTCTTACTTAGCAATCTCTTCTGACGGAATTCATTAACTATGTTCTGGAAGTCCACTTAACTAACGCCACAGACATCCTTCCCCTGCTCTTCAACAACACAGTCAGGTTCATCAGACATGACAAACTCTCTACAAGTGAATCAGAATCAGATTTATTATCACTGACATATGATGTGAAATGTGTTGTTTTGTGGCAGCAGTACAGTGCAAGACGTAAAAATCTATACATTACAAAAATAAATAAATAGTGCAAAAAAAAGGAATAATGAGGTAGTGTCCATGGGTTCATGGACCGTTCAGAAATCTGATGGCGGAGGGGAAGAAGCTGTTCCTGAATCGTTGAGTGTGGGTCTTCAGGCTCCTGTACCTCCTCCCCGATGGTAGTAACGAGAAGAGGGCATGTCCTGGATGGTGAGGGTCTTTAGTGATGGATGCTGCCTTCTTGAAGCACCACCTCTAGATGTCCTTGATGGTGGGGAGGGTTGTGCCCATGGTGGAGCTGGCTGAGTCTATAACCCTCTGCAGCCTCTTGCAATCCTGTGCGTTGGAGCCTCCATACCAGGCTGTGATGCAACCAGTCAGAATGCTCTCCACTGTACATCTATAGAAATTTCCAAGAGTCTTTGATGACATACCAAATCTCCTCAACTCCTAATGAAGTAGAGCCACTGGATGTCTCTGATAAGCTGAAACTATTCAAGTTCACTCATTATATCCCTACTTTTGGATGCCAGTAAGCGAGCAGAGAGTTCTGGTTGTGTTTGTTGGTTGAAAATGTGTAAACACAGAAGTTCAGTTGAGACTGAGTTCTGGTTTAACTTGGAATATAATATCTCATTGATATACCCTCTATTGCCCAAGGAGGACCACTGCAGTATCGTGGCAGGACACAGCACTCTGTCCATGCCGTGGTACCAGAACCCATCCAAGTTGTTCACTGAATCCATATTTTAGCAGTAGCAGTGGCAGTGGTCTCTATGTTCATATTAGAACATAGAACATGGAACAGCACAGAAACAGGCCCTTCAGCCCACAATGTCTGTGCTGTACTGTTCTATGTTCTAATATGAATATAAGGACCACTGCAGCTGCTAAAATATGGATTCAGTGAACAAAGATAGTGTGATAATGTGGGTGGTTTCTGGTACCAGAATATGGACAGAGTGCTGTGTCCATCTCCCTCCATTCCCTGCACATTCATGTGTCTATCTAAAAGCCTCTTGAACGCCACTGTGGTATCTGCTTCCACCATTACCCCTGGCAGCCCGTGTTATGCCATAACCACTGGACATTTCGTTCCGTCCATTCCATACCTCCACCATTGCCCACCTGTCCATGTTTAGCATTGTCACTGGACTGTGCACTGTCCACTTTATAGCACTGGCACTAAATACTAACCACTGTGACCATACCACAGCACTGCCACTGTACTCTGGGCATTCATTCAATACGGCTCTGACACTGGACACTGGATATTCTGTGCATATTACACCACTGCCACTGGAATTTTCTGTTTTTGTTTCAGATTTCCAGCATTTGCAGTTTTTCTTTAACCTCTGACTGGGGTGGTGAGGGAGCCTAAATGGCATTTGGAAGTCATTCTGTGTTCAGCAATGATTAGAATCGGTGAACCTGGTGTTGACAAAGCAGAGCTGTGTGGCTGGTTGTCTGCAGATGTGTAGCTGTGTCCACACAGTGACACTGCCCCTTGTGTCTGGGCCATCTTGGTACAGAACATCTGCTGCTGGGCTCTTGTGATGGTGTGTCCTCCGGTCTCTCAAACGTGGCCAACTCTCTACAACTGACACTGATTCTCTCTGACAAACTGAAACCATCCAAGGTGTCCCGTCGTTGTATCATTATTTTTAGATGTCAGTGAGAGAGCAGAGGGTTCTTAGAAATTTAGACGTTTCTTGGGAACTTGGTCGCACTAGGAAAATGTGTTGTAATAACTGAGCACAGTTGGGATGTGTCTCAATGCCACACACATCTGAAACCAGATCAGTCATGTTGATCTTTCCCACTGGGTGTTCACTGGTGGGCAACAATGACAGCAGTGCACCGCTCACTGTAGGGCACCGTCTGAGGCTGCACCTGCACCTCTTAAATGGGAGAAGGTCACTGCCCTCTGTCCACAGCTGGAGGGGTGCAGGTTATGGTGTGATGTTGAGCCACATGCCCTGATTCTTGGGCACTCATTGCATGTGCTGAGAAAGAGGCAGAGACTTTGGATGCTCAGGGCAGAGTGGCTGGAGAGTCAGGAGAAGGAACCATTGGAAGGAGAGTAGCAGAGGGGTGAGATGGGGGTACTGGCAGCAATGGGGGTGCCAGAAGACCTCTGGGGCAGTGAACACACCAACAGAAGAAGTGGTTGAGGAAGGTACATTAACAACTTTTAAAAGACACTAGGACAGTTACATGGACAGGAAAGGTTTACAAGAACGTAGAACACTACAGCACGGTACAGGCCCTTCGGCCCACAAAGTGTGGCTGAGCCTGTGTGGGATGTATGGCAGGATGGAGATAGATATTTATTTATTAGTCACAATACTTCGAAACACACGGTGAAATGCATCTTTTGCATAGAGTGTTCTGGGGGCAGCCCGCAAGTGTCGCCACGCTTCCGGCGCCAACATAGCATGCCCACAGCTCCTAACCCGTACGTCTTTGGAATGTGGGAGGAAACCGGAGCACCCGGAGGAAACCCACGCAGACACGGGGAGAACGTACAAACTCCTTACAGACAGCAGTGGGAATTGAACCCGGGTCGCTGGCGCTGTAATAGCATTACGCTAATCGCTACACTACCGTGGCCAGAGCTTGAAGGCATTTGTTCCTGGGAGTGGAGGCCCAGTCTGTCTCAGTGCTGGGAGACTCAACCATGGTGTGGTGTGTGCAGGCAGATGTCTCATGTCCCATCACAGTCCAGGCACTGCCAGGATCTGTGCAATAGAAACACCATCCACTGCCTTCATGGCTCTGAGTGCTAGTGTTCGAAGGGTGTCCAGTTGCCCCAAGAATCTGCCCCCCAGCGAGGGGCTTGTAGAGGTGTTAGCCCAGGGCATTGGCAGCAGCTTCACAGAGTGCAGTTCAGACGTCCTCCCTCAGGGCAGCAGGATTCAGGGGCACGGCATTGTCCCAGCACCCACAGAGTCCAAGGCGTCGGATGGGACTTGCAGGCAGGAGTGCTGAGAGTCCTGAATGGAGTCAAGCTTCTGGAGGGCTGCAGTCACACCAGTGAAGGGCAGAATCGAGAGATCTCTCCCATGGTAGAACCCCTGGTACCTGCTCTTTGCATCTGGACCAGGTCAGTTCCCAACCAGTGGTGATCTCCAGGACATTGCAGGAGGGGGTCAGAGCAGTGGGAGTGGGTGTCAAAGGGAAATGGTTACACTTCCTCTCGTTGGATACGGTTGTTAACACACCCTCTGCAGCACAGTGGTAACCTGCCATTTATCATCTGGCATGGACTGCCCCTCTGTTCAAACCCTTGCTCAGTGCAGTGGGAACCTCAGCTGAACCGTGGGAGCACCATGGTTGCACCAGAATGGGCTTCTCTTCGTCGCCTTCCCTGCTCTTCCTGCTCTTCTTCTGCCTCCTACTGTACAACAGTGGCATTGTAGCCGGGTTGTTGAGGAGGTGGTAAGCCACTCTGACAGGAGAGGCGCTCTCTGCAGTGTTCTGATTGGTTCAGACCCCAAAATCCCAACTTGATAACCCGGACAGTTTACACCGCGGTGATCCCAGTGCCGATCAGTAATTACTGATGATGGTCCCCAGAACTTCAGGAGTGAGCATCCATCGATTCAAGGGACATCTCTTGTACAGCAAGAGCCATCCACTGCTCCAGTACAGCAGCTGAACTATGAGAGGATTGCCTCAACAATGGGAGATGTCCATATTATTTCAGTGTTCCTGGGCTCTGACCACATTATACCCACTTACTGATATCGCAAGGAATGAAAGGGCAGATTCATCCACTTGTGCCGCCAGCTTCTTGTACCTGCCTATAGATTGGTGAGTGAGTGCTTCTGGTCAACCTTCGTAACAAGGATTAAGCAGCAGTAACTGCCCTGCTGCTGGATGGTTGGATCAGGCAGTAATCCATTGGAATTATTTGTAATCCTTACGCACAATGGCCCTAGCTTCCGTGCCATTGCCAGAACCCGTGCTTCCAATGCGTAGTGTTTGTACAACACAACATGATATCCTGTGGGAGGGCGTGTGTGATATTCCTGTAACAGTAATTAGCCATTGGAGTAATTCGTTGACTGGGTGAGTTTGCAGCGAAGTACCTTAGAGATGTGGCCTTAGAGATTCCTGTCCCCAGTTATCTGCTGTGAACATTTATCTTTCCATAAAGTCCCTCAAAGATTGAAACATTTCCCCACAACTAGATTCCATATTTGCTTGCAACATAGGAGCAGGCCATTCGTTCCACTGAGTCTATACCAGCTCACAGAGCAATTGCATTCCCCACTAATTTCCCTTATAAATGATTCTCTCCACATTCCCCCCAGAGTCATGGTACAGCACGGTAGCGTAGCAGTTAGCGTGATGCTATTACAGTGCCAGTGATCGGGGTTCAATTCCCATCACTGTCTGTAAGGAATTTGTACGTTGGAGGGTGCTGCACCGGGCGGTGCCATGCAACCGTTTCCTGAGCCGGTTCACTGACACCCCAGCCGCCTGTCATTTCTGCGGCCGGGAGAAGATGGTGTACCACGTGTACTTGGAGTGCGCGAGGTTGCAGCCCCTCTTCGCTTATCTGAAGGGGCTGCTCCTCAAGTTCTGGCTGCACTTCAGTCCGACGCTGCTGATTTATGGTCACCTGGTACAGCGGGGGTGGGGGGGGGGGAGGTTGCGGGTGTGGGTCGTTCGGGGGATGTCCTGGTGCGTCTTCTCCTGGGCCTGGCCAAGCTGGCCATCCACGGGTCCAGGCAGCGGGCGGCCAAGGGTTCTGGCTGGTCCACCTGCCTGCCCATCTTCCAGGCTTACGTCCGCACCCGGGTGTCCTTGGAGAGGGAGCACGCGGTATCCGCTGGCACCCTGGGTGAATTCCGTGATCAGCCCCTCACGGGATCACGTGTGTTGTGGACGGTGTGAACGACATTCTTATCTGAAGTAGTGCGCTTTGTGGTAGTTTAGTTAGCGTTCTCTGCTGTAGTTCTGTAGTTAGAATCTGCGTAGTTTTTCTTTCTTGTGTAAGTTGCTGTAGTTTTGACACTGGATGTCATTTTGTAGTGCTTTCAGTGAATAAACTTTTGTATGTTCATAAAAATAAAGGAGCTTGTACGTTCTCCGCGTATCTGCTTGGGTTTCCTCCGGGTGCTCCGGTTTCCTCCCACATTACATAGACATTTGGGTAGGTTAACTCGGGTGTAATTGGGCGGCGTGGACTCGTTAGGCCGGAAGGACCTGTTACCGTGCTGTATAAATAAAGTTTTTAAATAAAGTTTTAAATCAAGTTTTTTTAAAGTCCACCATTCACCTACACCCCAGGGGCAACTCACAGGGGCCAATCAGCCCAGCAACCCACCCGTCTTTGGGATGTGGGAGGAAACCAGACATAATCATAGAGTTATACGGCACGGAAACAGGTCCATCAACCCAACTGGTCCATGCTGACCTAAGCTAGTCCTATTTGCCTGCGTTTGGCCCATATCCCTCTAAAATTTTCCTATCCATGTATCTATCCAAATGTCTTTTAAATGCTGTTATTGTCCCTGCCTCACCCACTTTCTCCGGCAGCTCGTTCCATAAACCCAGCACCCTCTGTGTGAAGAAGTTGCCCCTCAGGTCACTTCTAAGTCTTTCCTCTCTCACCTTAAACCTACGCCCTTTAGTTTTTTGGTTTCGTTTCCCTGGGGAAAAATTATTGCATGCATTCATCCTGCCTATGCCCCTCATGATTTTATGAAAACTCTACACAGACAGCACTGGAGATCAGGATTGAACTTGGGTCTCTAGAGCTGTGAGGCACTGACCACTCTGTCACACAGCCCTATTCTGGGAGTGCTCAACCTGGATGTAAACTCATAGACAGGGATTGAACTTGAGACCTAAGGTTCATCTCATGGCTGGGGGAGGTGTTCAAACTCAAAGCTTCGAAGCACACAGGGAGACTGTGTACCATCGGGCAGGAGGTACAGATGCCTGAATTCCCACACCACCAGGTTCAAGAACAGCTCCTTCCCTTCAACCATTTGGTTCTTGACCCAACTGGCACAACCCTAATCACTACCTCAGTATAGTAACACTGTGACCACTTTGCAGTACAATGGACTTTGTTTTTTGTTTGTTCTAATTGTGTTCTTTCTTGTAAAAATTGTGTATAACTTATGCTTTTCTTGTGAATGCTGCTTATCTGATGCTCTGTGCCTGTGATGCTGCTGCATGTAAGTTTTTCATTGCACCTGTGCACACATGTACTTGTGCATATGACAATAAACTTGACTTTACTGATAGCCAATGAAACCAATACATGGAGAAAGTCCAGTTGGGTGTATCGTTGGATGGCAGATGAGAGGTCAACAGACAATCTTCTGGAGGAACACAGCAGGTCAAGCAGCATCTGTGGGAAGAAACGAATTGCCTTTGTTTCACGTCAAAACCCTGCATCAGGACCCGAAATGACAATTCCTTTCCCCCCACAGATGCTGCTCGACCTGCTGAGTTGATCCAGCAGATTGTGTGTTGCTCCAGATCCCAGCACCTGCAGTATCTTGTGTCTCCATGATCAGAGGTCAGTCAACCCATCGCACTGCAGCAGATTCATGTACACAGGATCACTGAACTGGAAGCCGCTTCCTTTTAAGCCGTCAGCCTTTGCTGCGATTGCTTGCTGCTCTTTGATTTGCTCCTTTTCTTTGCAGGTTGTAAGCCATGTGTCGACCCAACAAGGCTTTGACTTGGAGCTTGGCTATCGGCTGCTGGCTGTCTGTGCAGCTCACAGGGAGAAATTCAGCCCAAAGTCTGCAGGTAAGGGTCGGTGCCGGAGGTGACCCAGACCGTTACCTTTGACCATCCGGTGGTAGAAGTAAGAGTGATAACAGAACCACCATCTCAATTTGTCACTGGCCTGACTTGTCATGTTCATACCGGTACACAGGCTGGGGTGCAAAGTGTTCAGGGGTTAGTGAGGGACTGTGGAGGGACAAAGGCAGACTGGCCAATGAGCAGCATGTGGGAGATGAAGCTCAATACAGGCAGTGCCCGGGTTATGACAGGGTTCTGTTCCTGAGAAACATCCATAACCCGAATCTTTCATAAATGAGCAAAGGCAGCATGTGGGAGAGGGTCACAGAAATGGCTGTGACAGGAGAGCGAGCAGGAAGAGAGGCCCCCAGCTGGCCTTGCTGACTCAGTGACCGAGCGAGCAAGTCTGCTCAGGACCGGTTGGGTATGAGGGGAGAGGGATTTTATTTAGCCACTCATTGGATGTGAACCTGTACAGGTACAGGAGCCTGAAGTCCCACACCACCAGGTTCAGGAACAGCTACTTATCTTCAACCATTCGGTTCTTGAACCAACCGGCACAACCCTGATCACTACAGTTTAGCAACACCGTGACCACTTTGCACTACAATGGACTTCGGGTTTTTTGTTCTAATTGTGTTCTTTCTTGTAAAAAATTGTGTATAATTTATGTTTAATTTATGTTTTTCTTGTGAATGCTGCTATGATGCTCTGTGCCTGTGATGCTGCTGCAAGTAAGTTTTTCATTGCACCTGTGCACGCATGGACTTGTGCAGATGACAATAAACTCTGACTTCAACTTTGACCTTGCTGACAGTGCAACATTTATTGTCCATCCCCAATTAAGGAAGCAGTTGAAAGCCAATAACTTGATGGGTCTGGAGTTGTATATACAGCAGACTAAGTAAGGGTGGCAACTTCCTAACCTTCAGTGAACTAGATGGGTTTTTAGATGTGGGGACATGGCGTTAGGACCACTGTTTGTGCGAGGGCTTCACCAGCTAGCATGTGGCTTGTTATCAACATATCTTCCATGTAACTCTGTGCAGAGGTACTGGAACTGCTTTGTGTGCTGATGGCACTGTTTTGGTGCTATTCTTCTTAAATTTCTTTTGGATGCTTCAATTTTCTCTTTGAGTCTCAGTGGATATACAGTAACCTGCCCTCCGACCCTGAGGGAGCGTCACCTGTGTGGCAGTGCTGGACATTGCAAGCCTCAGTCCTGATCGTGTGCTCCATCAATGTACACACACACACACGCACGTGCTCAGACATATGCAAGCATACACACACAAATTCAGGCACACACGCAAGTATGTACACACACACACACACACACACACACACACACACACACACACACACACACACACACACACACACACA
The DNA here is from genome assembly GCF_009764475.1 of Pristis pectinata. Taxonomy (NCBI): domain Eukaryota; kingdom Metazoa; phylum Chordata; class Chondrichthyes; order Rhinopristiformes; family Pristidae; genus Pristis; species Pristis pectinata. The sequence goes on from NC_067433.1 coordinate 5,317,976, forward strand.
CACACACACACACACACACACACACACACACACACACACACACCAGGAGTCAGTAGCTGGTGATCTTCAGCAGGAACCTGGTGATATTTTTACAATCCCACCAATGCCCCTTTGCCCCGAGTTCCCCTCACCCCACTGGCTGCCCCAGCCGAGATTGGTCATTTTCCAGTCCTGGGGGGTGGCGAGGGGGGTGGTGGTGGGGGGGGGGGGGTGTGGTGGGGAACAGCCAAACTACCCTGTGATCCAAATGTTTTCACCACTGTGTTGCCAGGAATTCCTCCTGACATCAACACTAAAACTGAAACTTATGAATGAGAATAGGATTCTGGTAATACAGTAGTGAGGATGAGTTTGTCAGTGGATGCCATGGCTAAAGCAATCACCCACTGAGCTCAAATGGTGATTGGCTGCCAAGACCAGCCCACCGCCCCAACCCTCGTTCACCCTGATTCCCACAGGGTGCAAGGGTCCCTGACAGTGCTGAGCCGGGTGCTAGAGTCACGTCCGCCTCTCCGGGGTCTGAGGAGGCTGGGACAATCGGGGTATCTGTTCCCAATTCCCATCAGCTGGTCCTTGCGTGGAGGTCACTTTGGCTGTTCCTGGTCGAGCGACCCTCCACCTCTCTGGAAAGGCTGGTGTTCCCCTAAGGTGACCACAGCCGACTGCTTTGCAGCTGTTTCTGTCCGTGGAACTAGAATAAAACGATGCAGTACTTTTTAAAGAAGGATTCCTTAGAAACAATAGCTGGATCAAGAACGCACATCAGTCTGCCTGATCCCAGATACCCTGAACTGACCTTCTATCACAAAGCTTTCAAAGCCTGCAATTTATTCAGACCTTCCAAAGGGAGGCAGTTGTGAGTGTTTATAGAGTCTGCACCTACGCAGTCTGTCTAATCCAAACTGACTCAGCCTTATATGGTGCGATATGTAGTCTACCCTCTTGGGGATCACAGAGCACATCCTCAGGAACTCATGTCTGACTCACTCAGTTAATGTATTAGAGTGTCACTGACTGCATGAAATTCAGGTTTAATTATTCCTACATAAATGTCACTCTTTCAGTGTCTCTTGGTTACCTGTCTTTGCTAAAAGCATTCTATAGTTTTTGAAGATTATATTTTAAAGTTCTGCTCCCTCTGACGTGGGATGGGCCTTGTTTTGGGATCTGGTCTGTTTTCAGTGTACAGTGATTTTTTTACACCATGTTTTTACAAGCAGATCTGAGAGAGGTCATTGGCAATTTTCCCCTTTTTCTGAAGTGGAAGGTATGTCCCGCCACTTCCAGCAGTGTTCCCAGCACTTTCTTACAGGTTACCTGTGCAAATCTAGATTGTGCGTATCTATTCAATTCAAAGGGGCAGTGTCATTGAGGCTGAACCTATTATACAGTCAAGGAGCTATAGAGAGGAAGCAATGTCAAACAGTTTCCAGGACTCAGAAAGGGGTACAAGGTAAACTAATAAATAGACCCCTGGACCTGATGTCTTGCATCCCAGGTCTTAAAGGAAGTGGCTGCAAAGATGGTAGATGCATTGGTTGTAATAGAAACATAGAAAACCTACAGCACAATTCAGGCCCTTCGGCCCACAAAACTGTGCCGAACATGTCCCTACCTTAGAAATTACTAGGCTTACCCATAGCCCTCTATTTTTCTCAGCTCCATGTACCTATCCAGCAGTCTCTTACAAGACCCTATTGTATCCGTCTCCGCCACCGTTGCCGGCAGCTCATTCCATGCACTCACCACTCTCTGAGTAAAAAACTTACCCCTGACATCTCCTCTATACCTACTCTCCAGCACCTTCAACCTGTGTCCTCTTGTGGCCACCATTTCAGCCCTAGGAAAAAGTCTCTGACTTCTACCAAAATAATCTACCAAAATTCCCTGGATTCTGGAGAGGTCCCAGAGGATTGCAAAACCATCACCATTCGAGGAAGGGGGGAGGCAGAAGGCAGGGAACGATAGGCTAGTTAGCCTAACATCTGTCATTGGGAAAATGGTGGATTCCATTATTAAGGAGGTAATAGCAAGACAGTTAGAAAATCAGAAGATAAGGAAGCAGGGTCGACATGGGCTTATGAAAGGGGAATAATGTTTGACAAATTTGTTAGATTTCTCTGAGGAGGTAACAAACGGGAACTCCCAGAAGATATTGGAGAAGATGCCACGTAAGAGGTTACTGTACGAGATAAGAGTGCACAGCATTGAGCTTGGATAGGGCAGAAGCTAACTCACAGAAAGCAGAGAGTTGGGATCAATGGATCATTTTCATATGGGCAGTCAGGAACTAGTGAGTGCCACAGGGATCAGTGCCGGAGCCTCAACTATTGATGATCTGTTGGATGGTTTGGATGAAGGAATGGTGTGTTGGAGCCAAATTTGCTGATGATACAGAGAGAGATGGGTTAGCACTGAGGGGGACACAGTGGGGTATAGATAATGGAACACAGAAACAGGCCATCATGAGAGCCCAACTCAATACCATTGTCCAACTCTGCCCCTGCCTCAGTCTAACTGCTGCTTGAAGCCTTTGTCACTCCAGTTGGTTCCCTCATTCCACCCTCTATAGCCAGGCCTTCCCATTAACCCATCACTTACATTGGCTCCTTGTTAACCAATCTCATACAGTCATCGAGTTATACAGTACAGAAACAGGCCCTTCGGCCCAACCTGTCCTTGCTGACCAAGGTGCCCTCCTCAATTTTAAAACTTTCACCCTTGTTTTTGAACTCCTACCTCTGGAATCTCCTCCACCCCTACAACTGCCTGAGACTCCTGCCCGTGTCTGGCCTCCCTGATTTTCACGTCCCACTGTTTCTTCGGTTGCCTGGGCCCTGAGCTCTCAAATTCCCTCCTGACACCTTTCTCTCTACTCGCTTTCTTCCTTTAAGCAATCTCGGGATTGCTGCTAGCGCCACGCGATAGTGAAGGTAGGAATAGGAGGAGATGGCAGATAAATGTGTGGCTGAGGGAGGGTTTTAGATTTTTGGATCATTGGGATCTCTTCTGGAGAAGGTGGGACCTGTACAGAGAGGACGGGTTACACCCGAACCTGAGGGGGGCCAATATCCTTGCGGCCGGGTTTGCTAGGGTGGTTCAGGAGGGTTTAAACTAGATTGCGAGGGGGTAGGGAACCAGGGGAGTAGGTCAGAGGAAGAAGGGGACGGGGAAAAGGCAGATCCGACAGGTAGAGAGGCTTTGAGGGAGGAGAAGCAGAGTACAGGCTACTAAAGTAATGAGGTGGATGGGCTAAAGTGCATTTACTTGAATGCGAGAAGCATCTGGAATAAGGGAGATGAACTGAGAGCTTGGGTAAGTACATGGGACTATGATATTGTGGCTATTACAGAGACATGGCTGACATCGGGGCAGGAATGGATATTGAATATTCCTGGTTTTCAGTGTTTTAAAAGGGATAGGCGGGGGGGGAGAAGAGGAGGAGGGGTGGCGATACTGGTCAGGGACACAGTTACAGCTGCAGAAAGGGTAGATAATGTAGAAGGATCCTCTCTAGAGTCAATATGGGTGGAAGTTAGGAACAAGAAAGGGGCAGTTACCCTCCTGGGAGTATTCTATAGGCCCCCCGGTAGCAGTAGGGATACTGAGGAGCAGATTGGGAAGCAGTTTTTGGAGAGATGTGAAAATAACAGGGTTATTATAATGGGAGACTTCAACTAATCAAATATTGATTGGCACCTACTTAGTGCCAAAGGTTTAGATGGGGCGCGGTTTGTTAAGTGTGTCCAGGACAGATTCCTGACACAGTATGTTGACAGGCCCACTAGAGGGAATGCCATATTAGATCTAGTTTTAGGTAATGAACCGGGTCAGGTGACAGATCTATTGGTGGGTGAGCATTTGGGGGACGGTGACCATTGCTCCATAACCTTTAGAATTGTCATGGACAGGGATAGGAGCAAAGAGGGCGGGAAGATATTTAATTGGGGAAAGGCAAATTATGAGGCTATAAGGCAAGAACTTGGGAGTGTAAATTGGGACAACATTTTTGAAGGGAAATGTACTATGGAGATGTGGTCGATGTTCAGGAATCTTTTGCAGGATGTTAGGGATAAATTTGTCCCGGTGAGGCAGAGAAGGAAATGGCAGGGTGAAGGAACCGTGGGTGACGAGAGAGGTGGAACAACTAGTTAGGAAGAAGGCAGCAGCATACATAAGGTGTAAGCAGCAAGGATCGGACAGGGCTCGTGAGGAATATAGAGTAGCAAGGAAGGAACTTAAGAAAGGGCTGAGGAGAGCGAGAAGGGGACATGAAAAGGCTTTGGCGAGTAGGGTTAAGGAGAATCCCGAGGCTTTTTTCTCGTATGTAAAGAGCAGAAGGATGGCTAGGGTAAAGGTAGGTCTGATTAAAGACAAAGGTGGGAGGATGTGCCTGGAAGCTGTGGAAGTGGGTGAGGTTTTCAATGAATACTTCTCTTCAGTATTCACCAAGGAGATGGGTCTTGATGATGCTGAGAACAGTGTAGGTGAGGGTAATGTTCTAGAGTATGTAGATATTAAGAGAGAGGATGTGTTGGAGTTGTTAGAAAATATTAGGACAGGTAAGTCCCCGGGGCCTGACAGAACATTCCCCAGGCTGCTTCGTGGGGAATTGCTGAACCGTTGGTTAGGATCTTTGAGTCCTCGTTGTCAGCGGGGATGGTACCGGAGGATTGGAGGGTGGTGAATGTTGTCCCCTTATTCAAAAAAGGTAGTAGGGATAGTCCAGGGAATTACAGACCGGTGAGCCTTACGTCTGTAGTGGGTAAGCTGTTGGAAAGGATTCTAAGAGATAGGATCTATGAGCATGTGGAGAAGCATAGACTGATTAGGGACAGCCAGCATGGCTTTGTGAAGGGAAGATCTTGCCTCACAAGCCTGATAGGGTTCTTTGAGGAGGTGACCAGGAAGATTGATGAGGGTAGTGCAGTGGATGTGGTCTACATGGATTTTAGTAAGGCGTTTGACAAGGTTCCTCATGGTAGGCTTCTTCAGAAGGTCAGAGGCCAAGGGATCCAGGGAGGCTTGGCCGCGTGGATTCAAAATTGGCTTGCCTGTAGAAAGCAGAAGGTTGTGGTGGAGGGAGTACATTCGGATTGGAGGGCTGTGACTAGTGGTGTCCCGCAGGGATCGGTTCTGGGACCTTTACTTTTTGCGATATTTATTAACGACTTAGATGAGGGGGTGGAAGGCTGGGTTAGCAAGTTTGCGGATGATACAAAGATTGGTGGTGTTGTGGATAGTGTGGAGGGCTGTCGAAGCTTGCAGAGGGATATTGATAGGATGCAGAGCTGGGCTGACAAGTGGCAGATGGAGTTCAATCCAGAGAAGTGTGAGGTAGTACACTTTGGAAGGACAAACTCCAAGGCGGAGTACAAGGCAAATGGCAGGATTCTGGGCAGTGTGGAGGAGCAGAGGGATCTGGGGGTTCATATCCACAGATCACTGAAAGTTGCCTCGCAGGTGGATAGGGTAGTTAAGAAAGCTTATGGGATGTTAGCTTTCATAAGTCGGGGGATCGAGTTTAAGAGCCACGAAGTGATGATGCAGCTTCACAAAACTCCGGTTAGGCCACACTTAGAGTACTGTGTCCAGTTCTGGTCGCCTCATTATAGGAAGGATGTGGAGGCGTAGGAAAGGGTGCAGAGGAGATTTACCAGGATGCTGCCTGGTTTAGAGAGTATGGATTATGAGGAGAGACTAGAGCTGGGGCTGTTCTCATTGGAGGGAAGGAGGATGAGGGGAGACATGATAGAGGTATACAAGATATTGAGAGGAATAAATAGAGTGGACAGCCAGCGCCTCTTTCCCAGGGCGCCAATGCTCAAAACAAGAGGACATGGCTATAAGGTATTGGGTGGGAAGTTCAAGGGAGATGTCAGAGGGAGGTTTTTCACCCAGAGATTGGTTGGTGCATGGAATGCGCTGCCTGGGGCGGTGATGGAGGCTGTTACATTGGAAAAGTTCAAGAGATTGTTAGATAAGCATATGGAGGAATTTAAAATAGAGGGATATGTGAGAGGAAGGGGTTAGAAAGTCTTAGTTCTGGTTTGACAGGCCTGTATTGTGCTGTATTGTTCTATGGTTCTGTGGTTAAGACGCACCTTCAAATCTAATCAACAAGCAAAAATCTGCAGGGACTGAGAATCAGAAATAAATTACTGGAGGCATTCAGTCAGTCCGTCAGAAGGCTCTCAGATGGAACACTGGCTCTGTTTCCCTCCACGCAGATGCTGCCAGACCTGCTGGTATTTGGAGGGGAACCTGCAGGTGGTGGTGTTCCCCTTGCTCCTCCTGCACTTATCCTTCTAGGTCACAGGTTTGGGAGGTGCAGTCAGAGTAGCCTGGGCGAGTAACTGCCGTGCATTGTGTAGATAGTGCAGCCACTGTGCGCCGGTGGAGGGAGTGGATGCTAAATATGATCAAGCAGGGCAAACTGCTTTGTCCTGGATACTGTTGGACTTCTTGAGAGAGTTGGAACTGCACTCACCCAGGCAAGTGGAGAGTCCGGACTCTGCACTCCAGACGTGCCCTGTAGATGGTTTGGGACGACAGGAGATGAGGCACTCACTGAAGGATGCCTGGTCTCTGGCCTGCTTCAGCAGCTATGGTACTTAGCTGGCTGGTCCAGTTGAATTTCTGGTCAATTGTGACCCCAGGATGTTGATGATGGGGACTCAGTGATGGTTATGTCGTCGAAGATAATTGGTTCTCTGGCACTTCTATGGCATGAACGTTAATTGCCATTTATCAGCCCCGCATGCAGACTGCTGCATTTGCTGAAGAATTGGAAATGGAATTGAACATTGTGCGATTGTCAACATCTCACCTTCTGACCTTACGACGGAAGGAAGACAGTCTCCTGGTTATGTCCTGACAAAGTTCTGTTGTTAGATATGACCTTTCATTCTCAGATACACCACTGGCTGTCCTTGACTAACCCGCACCTCTCAAAGTGCTGATTTATGCGGCTGCTCATCATTTGCTCACCGCTGATGTCAGGCTGACTGGCTGGGAGTTATTCGTGTGTCCTTTCTCATCTTCCACACAACAGAACCACCTTCACAATCTTCCCACCCTCTGTCCCTCACCCATCCACCCGTCACCGTCCATCCCTTACCCACCCACCATTCCTCACCCGTCCATTCCTCACCCTCCGTCCATCCCTCACCTGTCCATCCCTCACCCTCCATCTATCCCTCACCTCCCCTCCATCCATCACCCACCATCCCTCAGCCACACTCCGTCCATCCCTCACCCTCTGTCCATCCCTCGCCCGCCCTCCATCCCTCGCCCGCCCTCCATCCCTCACCCCGTCCATCCCTCACCCGCCCTCCGTCTACGTTGAGCGGGACCAAGGATGAGAGGCAGAGGCTTCACTGTTTCTACCTTTGCTTTCCCTGATCCTGGGATACAATCTAACTGGGGCTGGGTAATTTTATTTTTATCTTAAATGCTTATTTCCTCTCTCCCTACATTCATCACATCTAATATTTCACACTCTTCCTCTATTTACAATGTCTAAGTACTAAGTTTTAACCACAACATGACTGCACGACGTTCATTCCGTTCACAGCTCTTCAGCAGAAGGTACAGCCCACGGCTGCACGCAGCGAGTCCCAGACAACACTCACCAAGAGCTGATTCCCTGACAACATTCAGTGGTGTCACCATCACCGGGTTCCTCACCGGCAGAACCCTGCGGGGTCACCAGTGATCAGAAACTCAACTGAACCAGTCACAGAACCAAATAAAGGGAGAGGTTGCTTAGTCGAGGAGTTTATTTGCTGTAATGCAGGAGATTGAGGGGTGACCTGACAGAGGTACACAAGATCACGAGGGGCATAGACAGGGTGAAAGCAGAAAGCCTCAGCACGTTCGTTGGGAGGAGCCCTCGAGGAGCTGTGACCTTCAGAGCAGCAGTCCAGGGCCTGGTACCGTCTCCTCCCACACCCTCCCCTTCCCCCTTCCCCCCTCCCGTCCCCCCTTCCTCCCTCCTCCCCCCCCTTGTCCTCCTCCCCCTCCCTCCCTCCTCCTTCCTCCTCCTCCCTCCACCTCCCCTCTTCTCCTCCTTCCCCCTTCCTCCTCCTCACTTCCCTCTCTCCTCCTCCCCCCCTCCTCCTCCCCCTCCCCCTCCCATCCCTCCTACCCACCTCCCCTCCTCTCCCTCCCCCTCCTCCCCTCCTCCCTCTCCTTCCCCTCCCCCTCCCCTCACCCCCTCCTCTCTTCCCCCTCCCCTCCCCTCCCCCTCCCCCTCTCACCCCCTCTCTCCCCTCCCCTCCCCCTCCCCTCACCCCCTCCTTCCCCCTCTTCCCCCCTCCCCTCTTCCCCCTCCCCTCTTCCCCCCCTCCCCTCCCCTCTTCCCCCCCTCCCCTCCCCCTCCCATCCCCTATTCCTCCCCCTCCCCTCCCCCTCCCCTCTTCCTCCCCCTCCCCTCCCCTCTTCCTCCCCCTCCCCTCTTCCTCCCCCTCCCCTCCCCTCTTCCTCCCCTTCCCTCCCCTCTTCCTCCCCTCCCCTCCCCCTCCCCTCCCCTCCCCTCTTCCTCCCCCTCCCCTCCCCTCCCCTCTTCCTCCCCTCCCCCTCCCCTCTTCCTCCCCTCCCCTCTTCCTCCCCTCCCCTCTTCCTCCCCTCTTCCTCCCCTCCCCTCCCCTCTTCCTCCCCCTCCCCTCCCCTCTTCCTCCCCTCCCCTCTTCCTCCCCTCTTCCTCCCCCTCCCCTCCCCCCCCTCCCCTCCCCTCTTCCTCCCCCTCCCCTCCCCTCTTCCTCCCCCTCCCCTCCCCTCTTCCTCCCCCTCCCCTCCCCTCCCCTCTTCCTCCCCCTCCCCTCCTCCTCCCCCTCCCCTCCTCCCCCTCCCCCCCCTCCCCTCCCCTCTTCCTCCCCCTCCCCTCCCCTCTTCCTCCCCCTCCCCTCCCCTCTTCCTCCCCTCCTCCCCCTCCCCCCCCCTCCCTTCCCCTCTTCCTCCCCCTCCCCTCCCCACTTCCTACCCCTCCCCCTCCACTCTTCCTCCCCTCCCCTCTTCCTCCCCTCCCCTCTTCCCTCCCCTCCCCTCCCCTCTTCCTCCCCTCCCCTCTTCCTCCCCTCTTCCTCCCCTCCCCTCTTCCTCCCCTCAACCTCCCCTCCCCTCTTCCTCCCCTCCCCTCTTCCTCCCCTCCCCTCTTCCTCCCCTCTTCCTCCCCTCCCCTCTTCCTCCCCCTCCCCTCTTCCTCCCCCTCCCCTCTTCCTCCCCCTCTCCTCTTCCTCCCCCTCCCCCTCCCCTCCCCCCCTCCCCTCTTCCTCCCCCTCCCCCTCCCCCCCTCCCCCCCTCCCCTCTTCCTCCCCCTCCCCCTCCCCCCCTCCCCCCCCCTCCCCTCTTCCTCCCCCTCCCCTCCCCTCTTCCTCCCCCTCCCCTCTTCCTCCCCCTCCCCTCCCCTCTTCCTCCCCCTCCCCTCTTCCTCCCCCTCCCCTCTTCCTCCCCCTCCCCTCCCCCTCCCCCTCCCCTCCCCCTCCCCCTCCCCTCCCCCTCCCCTCCCCTCCCCTCTTCCTCCCCCTCCCCTCTTCCTCCCCTCCCCACTTCCTCCCCCTCCCCTCCTCCTCCCCCTCCCCTCCCCTCTTCATCCCCCTCCCCTCCCCTCCCCTCTTCCTCCCCCTCCCCTCCCCTCTTCCTCCCCCTCCCCCTCCCCTCCCCCTCCCCTCCTCCTCCCCCTCCCCTCTTCCTCCCCCTCTTCCTCCCCTCCCCTCTTCCTCCCCCTCCCCTCCCCTCTTCCTCCCCCTCCCCTCTTCCTCCCCCTCCCCTCTTCCTCCCCCTCCCCTCCCCTCTTCCTCCCCCTCCCCTCCCCTCTTCCTCCCCCTCCCCTCTTCCTCCCCCTCCCCTCTTCCTC